>NC_083653.1:3977759-4107759 GCF_963576545.1 Limanda limanda | reverse complement strand
TTTAAAAACAGGTTTTGTGCACGAAAGTCTAATCTCCTCAGGCCAGAAGTTCCAGAGTAAAACCCTGGTCATCCTCAGTTCCCAGCCTTGACCTATAGGAAGTAGTTTTGTGATAGGTCGTAGATTCGGTCTTGGTGTGTAACCGGGGGTCAGACTGTGCTGAGCTTCATAAATTATTAAAATAATCTTCAAATCAATCCCAAATTAAACTGTCAGCTAATGAAGGGAAAGTCCATCAAACTTTTACAGTCAACTAATCCTCTGCCACATTTTCAATATCATCATCCTCTGAAACCTCCCTGATGGACGCTTTAATCTGCTGGTGTTGCCAGGCAACCCACACACTTTCTTCCTGTAAGCGGTAGTCAGGTCTTCATCGCTTAGCAACAGGAGCAAGGTCCGAGTCGTGTGAAGAGGAGATTCAGTCCGGATGCTTAAAGACACCATCACGTCTCCTCCACAACAATAACATCATCAAAGTTTAGATGAGATGAAGGCGGAAATCAAATGAATGCATTTGGAACATTTCTACTTCTACATTCCTGCTTTCAATTAGTCTCCAAGTAGTTTGAATAAGAATAATTCAGGAGATATAAGTTAATAAGTAACTTAACACCAAGGTTAAAAAAAACACGAGAAAGTAAAGACAGAAAAAACAGCATTAAAACTGTAAAATTATAGAAGATGCTAATTTTACATACAAACAAAACATTAGTATACGGTTTTGGGTTCACGGCAAACAATTTTTATCTTAACAATCCAACAAACTGCATTTTTTTAATTTCAGTTTGTGTCTTTTTAAAATGTAAAACTGTTTTCCAAGATTTATCCAGACATACTTACACTCAAAAACCACATAGGATGCTAAAAGCTTAAAGCTAAAGTCGTGGTGTGGATGTGGGACAGACTTTTGCTTCAGGAGTTCCAGATGTTTTAGAATTCAGTGACGACATGTGGAGTTCCCCTTACAGTGCATGTGCACGTGCACCTGTGTGTGTGTGTGTGTGTGTGTGTGTGTGTATGTGTGTGTGTGTGTGTGTGTGTGTGTGTGGTCGGTATATGATCCGTGTAACTGGCTGATTTGGACTTTATGAGGTCAGGGGTCAACAGGAGCAGGGAGGAGTGACCTCCTCTCCTTTTGGGGTCAAACCGAGGAGAGAAGTGTCACAACCGGACACTCTCACTTTTACTGTCTCCTCAACTTGAATTTATGTCACGTCGTCATCTCTCCGCCTCCTTCACCTCTCACGCTCTCCCTCTCTTTTTCTACACAAATGTGTTTCTACATCAAACTGTTTCACGCGTTCATTAGATCTAAATGTTCTGTTAAAAACAAAAAGGGAACGATGTTTGTAGGTCATGGAAAGGCTCTGAAGGGGTCGTGGGATTACACGTCCGGGCCACAGTGACGTCCTCACAGAGTCGTAACCGCTGAGGTCAGGATGAGTTTGGATTTGGTCTTTGAAGCTGCACTGGACTTCTTATTCCACTTCATAGCTTTTTATTTCATGTGCTGCTCTGTCGTTTGTCTCTTTGAATCTGGTACTTGTTGTGTTATCAGAGGTGGAACGTTACCAAAGCCTACTGCTGCTGTCACACCAGAAAGAGAAACTTGAAAGTTTATTGTTATAACAGGATGTTTTTCACACTGTAACATTATATTTTGATGCTATTGCGACGACAAAATTCACTCAGTAGAGCACACAACTCAACCAAGGCCCAACAAATTCCCCCACACTCATCACATATCAGTTCTTTAAATATCCCTGATCTATAAATCATTCCATGGGAAATTTGTGAAGATGCTCGTAAATCTCGTTATGTAAAGAGGGGGGAAAACAATCCTGTATCTGCCCCCTGATCTGGATCCACGTTAAAATTGATGGAATTCCTTCTCGGCCTGCGTCTCCTCCTTCCACCAAGTTCTGTGTAAATGCGTCCAGTAGTTTTTGTGAAATCCTGCCGACAAACAAACAAACAAAGCTTTAAAAACCGGGAGGAAAGCTCCTCGCTGGAGGTAATAGAGGAGAAAATCTGAAAACTTCCCCGCCTGCAGTCTCTCCTTCTCTTCCTGTCACCCATCAAACACGCTCCACTTTCCCTCTCTCCGTCCGTATTGTATTCCTCAGTTTTATATCATAATCCCATTTACTCTCCCTCGGCTTCCACTCCCTCTCTCCCTCTCTCTCTCTCTCTCTCCTTCCTGAGCTGAACCCGTTGAACTGCCTCCCCACCGCACCCTTTCTCCTCGCTCACTTCCTGTTTAGAGGAACAATTAAAGGATTGTTGCCACAGACCCCTGGGGCCCGAGCGCCGAGGCCTTGATCTCCAAACAGCCACCACATCGACTGCAAAGATCCACATAAAACATCAACCGCAGGAGACCTCCTCACGTCACGGTGTTCGCCTGGAAACTCCGACGGGAGGAAAACAGAAAGGAGCCGAGTCACTGGACACTGAGAAATGATCAGCAGCGACTTTACATTTATAGAGAAATCGTCCTTTACAGACGGGTTCGCCCAGAATATATGTTCAGATCCGTCATGGTCAACTTTTAGACTTAGGATTGGCCGTGGCTCAGGAGGTGGAGCGGGTTGCCCACTACTCGAAAGTCAGTAGTTTGATCCCCGTCTGCATTCCAAAATGTCCTCCGGTCGATATAAACACTGACCATTTACCAGTAAACATTTTAAAATTATAGATATGATTCTGATTGACTGGTGAAAGCTTTCTGTTGCCTGTGGGAATAATTATTACATGACATGATTACACAAGATTGTTTGTTGATGGATGTCATGTTAATACTCAACTTACGTCCATATACTTAACTACTACTACTACTACTGTCAGTATTTCTTATAGTACTTATAGTAACAATATAATGGCATTTCTTTGAATATTAAAAAAAAAAAAAAAAAGCTCAGTCAGCGTCTTTTGTTGCATTTGGTTCCCCGAGCTTTCTCAAGTCATCCCTCTACTCTTCACTCTATGATCGATTTTAATTCTTTCGTAAATATATTCAAAAAAGTCAACTAGCAAAATCCGCTGTAAACATTCTGTGGTTTTACAGAGTCAAAGATTTGTGTGACTAATCCTTTATCTACTCATAAGAACTCCAGTGGAGGAGGTTCTGAACGTGAAGGCGTTTTCCCCAAAGGAAAATCTGACAGAGACTCGGCCTTAAATGGAGAATCCTGTCGACTGTGCTGGGAAATCTGACTTTGTGTCGTAGTTAGGAACATTTTTCCTTGTAATTATGCACAGATATGGTCAAAAAGTCTGTTCCCACAGTGAGAGGCCACAGAACAGAGGAGATACCCACCGCTGAAAACGGAAGGGAAACTCCATTTAAAGTCTTTGTGTAACTTGTTCGTTGTTTATTTTGTCTAGTAATGATCTCATGGTTGTGCTGTAATTGTTACCTTGGTTTTAACTATAGAACAATCGATATACAAAACAACAAATCTGAACACAAGAAAATGGTGCAAAAAAGGGAATATTCATCGTCATGTCTTTGCTCGCCATGTGACCATGTTTGTCTCCTCGTGTCATCGCAGGCGGAGCGGCGGGCGTACAGAGAGGCGGAGATGAGCATGATGGACGAACTGACGGAGGCCGACTTTCGGAAAGAGGAGGAGGAGCCGGCCAGCCCGGCGCCTCCACCTTCACAACAACACACGGACCCCGCGTCCCCCACGGTCGCCGTGACGCCGGAGCCGGTCGCCAGGGGAGACCAGGCCACACCCAATGAGGTAGAGGTACGTCAGCCAATGGTTGAGGCCATGTCTGAAAAAAATCACATTTAAAAGAAGGACAGACAGACAGGGAGGGAGGGAGGGCTGAAGCTGCTGCTGCTGCTGTGATACCACTGCTCACATTACACCTTCCTCTCGCTCGCTCTCTTATTTCCTGATACCGGTCCAGCTCATAAAAATTTCAGGTGGATGATAATAGTTCTAACAACCTGAGGAAATAACCTCTTGTGCTGATTTAGTGCAAATTTGCGGGAAATTCACACGGAAACGAGACACAGCTCAAAGCAACGTGAGTCTGACGAGGGGAAGAGGATTATGTTGTGCTTTTGTACTAACGTTTTATTGTGTATTCTCAAACCTAAGCTATAAGGAGAATAACTCGGACATTATTTTCATGTTGCAGAAATCCAGGCCGGTCATACTTTCAAGTTTCTAGTCCTTGGCTGACACATAAAATATCTTTCCTGTTAAGAAACTCACAGTTATCATCTTACAAACAGAGCATGAAACCTCAAACTTGGCTTGTGTTTCCTTTGTGTGTGTGTGCGTGTGTGTGTGTGTGTGTGTGTGTGTGTTTGTGTGTGTGTGCCAACAGGATGGCCGGGGCTTTGGCATCGGCACGCTGGTGTTCGGGAAGCTGCGAGGTTTCTCCTGGTGGCCCGGCAGGATCGTGTCCTGGTGGATGAGCGGCCGGAGTCGAGCCGCTGACGGCACCCGCTGGGTCATGTGGTTCGGCGACGGCAAATTCTCTGTGGTGAGTGCGAGTCGCTTCGCGGTGAACGTGATCGGATGCAGGTTCAGCAGCTGCAAGATTATCAGGCAACTCTTATCAAGGCCTCAAACCCCATCACCCCCTAAAAAGTCCAACCACAGATAATCTGTTCTCGTTACATCCGTCACCATGTCTGTGTTCTGCAGGTTTGTGTGGAGAAGCTGATGCTGCTGAGCTCCTTCTCCTCCGCCTTCCACCAGCCCACCTACAACAAACAGTCCATGTACAGGAAAGCCATCTTCGAGGCTCTGCAGGTAATCACCCCCGTCGGTAAACCTCTGCCTCTTCATGTCAGGGAGCGTGTGTGTGTGTGTGTGTGTGTGTGTGTGTGTGTGTGTGTGGTTTTGTGTCATTCTGCACTTATCATGCATTTCTGTGGATGGAATAAACATCTCAAAGACATAATTATACATGTGTAGGTCTAAAGGGCGTACTTTACTCATTCTTCTCTTATGTAACATTGGTGTTTTGCATATGTGGAGGTGGTTTTTTCATCCAGCTCCGTCCCAACTTTACACGTGGTGACATGTAGGTATATTAGTTTAAATCAATTATTTCAAGGAAATGTTTGGTCCAATATATCTTTATCTCTGAAGTACAGAACACATGGTCGTTGACAGGCTCTGTGGCACCCATTGGTTTCTTACTGTAAACAAGGGGTGCACCGGTATATATTGAATTTGGTGTTTGTTCTGTGTTGAGGTGGCCAGTGTGCGGGCGGGGAGGCCTGTCCCGTCCTGTGATGCCAGCGATGATGCCGACGGCGTGGACATTCAGACCAGACAGATGATCGAGTGGGCGATGACCGGCTTCCTGCCCAAAGGTCCACAGTCCCTGGAAGCTTCAGAAGGTGAGCAGCTCCTCATCCTCCCAAACACACAACGACACACCCGCACTAATACACGCACGTGTAAATCATACTTTGCCGTCACACAGAGGAGCAGAATCCATACAAAGAGGTGTACCCCGAGATGTGGGCGGAGCCTGAGGCAGCGTACACGCCTCCGCCTGCGAAGAAGCCGCGCAAGAACCTCGCCGAGAAAGCAAAGATCCGAGAAGTGATCGACGAGGGGACCAGAGGTGAACACACACAGTGTATTTTAACTGAAACTGATCATTGTATAATATCTATGTCTATAATCGTCTATAATAGGTGTGTGAAGTAATTACTTTTTCTAATTTGTTGTGTTTTTCCAGAGAGACTCATATGCGAGGTCAAACAGAAAACCAGGAATATCGAAGGTAAAAGCCTCTAAAAGTATTTGATGTGTTAAGCGATGTATTTAAATTATATTATATTGTATTTATGTATAATTTGTGTCTAGCCTCCTAATTCTAACTGTGGTATTAAGTGATAATGACATATTACATGAATATTGAGATATTAAAACACTAGGATTAAAATCTCTTCTTTAATTGTTTGATATACGGCATAATTTTAAAATGTAATTACGCTTTTTATGAAACACTCTTCTCTGGTTAATAAAATAAAATTTAGTAACATCATCTGGGAGCTTTTAAATCAACACTTAACCTCATTCAGAACGGATCATTTGAGTTTTATTGGTTATTATTGAATTATCCTTAAAGTCAGTTGTTCCTGTTTGTGTTTCAGACGTTTAGCAACGATACAAACAGCAGAATAATTTACTGTTTGAGTGGATTGGGGTTTGTGATTCAGCCCTGTTGGTGAATTTAAGTGCTTTGTGTTTACCTTTTCCCTCAGCGGCTGTGAAAGTTGTGTATTTACCACATCTTGAAAATGTTTTGAGTTTGTGTGTCTGCCTTTGCTCAGATATCTGTATTTCCTGCGGGAGCCTCAACGTCTCTCTGGAGCATCCTCTCTTTTCAGGAGCCATGTGTCAGGGTTGCAAAGTAAGAAATCAACCTCTCCTTTCGATATCATTAAAACTGGTGATTATTCAATATTATCCTTAATTACTGTTTGGCCGCCCTGACAGAACTCCTTCCTGGAGTGTGCCTACCAGTACGATGACGACGGCTACCAGTCCTACTGCACCATCTGCTGTGGAGGCAGGGAAGTGCTCATGTGTGGCAACAACAACTGCTGCAGGTCAGTACCGGGGCCGGGTGCGCCGCTCGCTGGGACGCCGCCAGAACTCGGTCGCTCCTCTTTGAGGCTCGGACCAGGTTTTGGATTTCACACGAAAGAAAAACAGTTTCTGACACATGAAGGCCGAGTCAGCCTGTGTAACGTGGACCAGGTTTATTTATGAGAATACAGAGTAAACTGTTGATTTAGGCCTCAAGGTTCCTCTGACTTCATCACTGCAAATACTGCATATATCAAGTGTCGCAATAATTTCCAATTATCTTCAAAAGTGCTGAGATACACGGAGCTGCCAGCTCGAATGTGGAACTATTATGTTTGAACTATTGAGAGGAAACAAATAAAAAAAACGAGACACAGCAGCAGGTTAAGACGAGTCAGATCCTATTAACTCACAAAAAGACAGAATTAAATATATAATGTGCTTCTTTGATGTGGTTCAACTCCTTCAACATTCTTCCAAGGAGACAAACCACAGGTCAGATCATTTCAGCACGACCTGAACAGGAAGTGGACGAGAAACTAAAAGATAACAAGGCGTCATTTATTTAATTTGTCCGTGTGCAGGTGTTTCTGTGTGGAGTGTGTGGATCTGCTGGTCGGAACCGGCTCAGCGGCGATAGCCATCAAAGAAGACCCCTGGAACTGTTACATGTGCGGCCCCCGCAACACCCACGGGTTGCTGCGGCGACGGGACGACTGGCCCTGCAGACTCCAGCACTTCTTCGCCAACAACCACGAGCAGGACTTCGTAAGACAATACAGATAATACGTATCAAACAATCGTGATTGTATATTTAATATTTGAATATTTGCACTACTGCACAAATTGAACATTCATCTGTAAAGATATATATTTAGATGTATATATTTTATTTTCTATTTTAAATTTTTGATATTCTATTTCATTGTTATTCTATTTCTATTTTATTTTTTTGGGTTGAAATTACTGAGCATTGCTTAAAGAGAGTGTGTGACCCAAGCATTTCATTGACAGTGACGACTTCATGTTATCTCTGTTCATTTGACAATAAAAAATCTTGAATCTTGAATCTTGAAAGAATAGCTGCTATAGAATTAGTGAATATACTCTGAAATAGAGAACGTCACCTCTTCTTCTTCTTCTTCTTCACTCTCTGTTCCAGGAGCCGGCCAAGTTGTATCCTCCGGTGGCGGCGGAGAAGAGACAGCCAATCAGAGTGCTCTCTCTGTTTGACGGCATTGCCACAGGTACATAAACACGTTGGCGGGAACTAGCAATTAATTCACTATTAATAGGCAACGTCAGTCAGTCTGAAGCTGCTGGGAAATTTCCTTTTCAGACATTCATGCTCCAGAGATAATGATTCCTAATGACTCTATTAATCCCCTGACTTTCCCTCTAGCGCCACCATGAGGTTTACATTTGTGGATGGAACACATTAATGTCTCCCTTCGGCTTGTATTTCCATTTCTTCGGTTTATATCGTTACACTCGATACACGTCAGCATTTTGCTTCAAGAGCCATAAAGTTTCCCACGGAGCCGCCAGCCGGGCTCCAGTC
The DNA here is from genome assembly GCF_963576545.1 of Limanda limanda. Lineage (NCBI taxonomy): Eukaryota > Metazoa > Chordata > Actinopteri > Pleuronectiformes > Pleuronectidae > Limanda > Limanda limanda. The sequence goes on along the minus strand of NC_083653.1, from coordinate 4,099,617 downwards.
TCCTAGTTTAAGTTTTTCAAATTGTTTAAACCTAATAACTCGATGAAAATGACAGAAAATACAGAAAAACATCCAACACAAGTTCCCAGTGCTCAAGGTGACGTCTTCGAATCGTTATTTCTGTCAGACTAACCAGGGCAGAGGCCGAAAGAGGCTAGACACGTATTTAAATCCGTCTTCTTTGGTAAATGATTGAAACGATCAACCCGTTACTCAGGTCTGCTGGTGCTGAGGGATTTGGGAATCCAGATCGACAAGTACGTGGCGTCTGAGGTGTGTGAAGACTCCATCACCGTCGGCCTGGTGCGACACCACGGACGCATCATGTACGTGGGAGACATTCGCAACGTGACCCGCAAACATGTAGGTGACGTTCTCCTGAGATCTGAGATTTGTGGTTATTCGTACACGATGCATTTAAAGCATGACTTGTCTTTGTTGTGACGTTGACTCGTGTTGTGTTGTGTCTGTCAGATCGACGAGTGGGGACCTTTCGATCTGGTGATAGGAGGAAGCCCCTGTAACGACCTCTCCATAGTCAACCCTGCACGCAAAGGCCTTTACGGTACCAAGTGATCTTGAGTCACGAGGTCTTTCCTCCGTTGTCGTTGTTTTTTTCCTTATCACCACAACGGCTTTCTCTCCATTCCCTCCTGCAGAGGGAACTGGCCGGTTGTTTTTTGAGTTCTACCGCCTGCTGCACGAGGCGCGACCGAAGCCCGGCGACGAGCGGCCGTTCTTCTGGCTGTTTGAGAACGTGGTCGCGATGGGAGTCAGCGACAAACGGGACATCTCTCGCTTTCTAGAGGTGCGGTGAACAAGCCAAATGAAGTACAGCTACAAAATACACACACACACAAATACAGACTCCACTGAAGCGGGTCGCACAAACCGAGGAGTGTGACTAGGGTTGCAAAATTCCGGGAATTTTCAAAGTTGGAAACTTTCCATGGGAATTAACGGGAATTAATAGGAATAAGCGGGAATATACGGGAATTAACGGGAATAAACTGGAAATGTTGTGGGTAATTTATACTAACTGTATTTACCTTGTCATATACAGACATAAATATAAACATTTTGTTTTGTCATAGGCTGATTTGAGCCCTGAGGAAACTTTGGGCACTTGACTATATGCTTCTGCATCGTTGTGTCATTCTTAACATAGGTCTTTGCACAGTATTTGCAAATGTACACAGCCTTTCCTTCTACATTGGATGGGGTGAAATGTCTCCACCCATGAGAGAGTGCACGTGGCATTGTTCTGTAGAATAAGATGAGAAAAAGTTTGTAAAAAACACTAATGCAATGCCAGAGATATAAATAGTTAGCCGAACAATTGGAATCATCTGTAAACATATTTTACAATTGATGGATAAATGAATGGCAATAGGCTAGATGAACAGATGAACAATCCTCAACCAGCATGCTAATATATTTTCCCCAGTAATATCATAGAAACTTACCTGACTAGTCCTGCACACTACAGCAGGCCTCAATAGCCCTGCTGTAGAGTGAAGGATGCTGGGAGTTATCTGTGCATGTGATGGAAGAATGCACAGTGGAGGGTTGAAACTCAACGTGCAGCGTGTGCTGCATTCCATACATCTTTAAAATAGGGTTTTGAATGATGTTTTATTGCTCAGCCTTTAATTTGCATAGTTTTGTTTTTTTCAAAATTCCCAAAATTCCCGAGTTTAATATTCCCGTGGAAAGTTTCCGGAAAGTTTCCGGAAATTTACCGGAAACTTTCCGCCCCTTTGCAACCCTAAGTGTGACACAGCAGATGTTCATGTTCAGTGGAACAGTAACGTGAACCTGTCGTCTCTCTGCAGTCTAATCCAATAATGATCGACGCCAAGGAAGTCTCGGCCGCGCACCGCGCTCGCTATTTCTGGGGAAACCTGCCAGGCATGTCCAGGTGATACAAACCCACAAACCTACAAACACACAATAAACCCATTGGAACACAACTTTCTACTTTTTTAGTTTGTTCACCTTCTTTTCTTTGCGGCAGACCCCTGGCAGCCATGGTGAACGACAGGCTGGACCTACAGGAGTGCCTGGAGCATGGGCGCCACGCCAAGGTAACCACCTGGGTGTGTGTGTGCGTGTGTGAGATTATTACTATTATGCAATCTAACTTTTTAACTCATGTTCAGGCACAAATTACAGCTTATAATTAAAAATAAAGAGTGTAAATGTGCAGCATCTAAAAATGTCTTGAACATATGAAAATATAAAAAGGGGGGAAATGTCTTTCGCGCTTTCCTACTTTCAGAAGCGTTTCCCTTTGTCGACTCTATATGAATATATATATAAATATATAACTACTGTTGTACTTTTCCTCTACTTTAGTTTTTGTTTGTTTTTAATGCTTCATATGAACCCTCCCAACCTTCAAAGCTGGTGCACAAACAGCATGTGTGTGTCTGTCTGTGTGTGTCTGTGATGTGTTTGGCTCTGGATGGTAATTCTAGTTTGAGAAGTTGCGTACGATAACGACACGCTCCAACTCTGTGAAGCAGGGGAAAGACGAGCATTTCCCCGTCTACATGGACAACAAGGAGGACATCCTCTGGTGCACGGAGATGGAGAGGTACGGTGGTGTGTGTGTGTGTGTGTGTGTGTGAGACGTGTCTCTACCCTGTTGTATTTACGAAAAAAGGTAACTCTTATAAACTTCATCTTCAATCAATAGAAGAATTGGATGCATGAAGGAAATTCTGTTGCTCTGAAACATTTGATTACAACCACAAATCTGGTGAAAGTCAAACAGCTGGGTCTCCCGTGTGTCTCCAGGGTGTTCGGGTTCCCCGTCCACTACACCGACGTGTCCAACATGAGTCGTCTGGCCAGGCAAAGGCTGCTGGGACGGTCCTGGAGCGTCCCCGTCATCAGGCACCTCTTCGCCCCACTCAAGGAGTTCTTCGCCTGCAACTAGTTACACAACAACTCTCTCTTTCTGTCATGCACACACACACACACACACACACACATGCGTACACACATAAACATCATGTAATGAGAAACACACAACTACACACTGTATACAGATTGTACATGAAGGTTGGCTAACACAGGATGACCAGACACACACACTAACACACACACACACACACACACACACACGCCTGTAGGCCACTGGCTGACCTTAGTCCCCTGGTGCTACCCTCCATCGATTTACACCAATGACTGATAATAAAGATGGACGCCACGTCTCCACTTCCTCCTACTTAACAAAAAATTAATCCAAAATATGCCGAACACGTGCTGGTGCTGCCATCTTGAGCTTTATGTGTCATTTTGAGCTGGATGGGGGGGGTGGAGCTGCCATATCAAGACATTCTGGTTTCACCATTTGAGAGCTGTGGCGTTTCCCATCTTTATGAACAGTCATTGATTTGCACACAAGCTGGTGCAGGGTCTCTGAACTGTAAATCTTCACACACGAACTTCCTGTCCAACCTTGAAACTGATGTCTTCTGGCTTTACTCTGTGGTGGCAGCTGGAGTTCAAACCTCCAGGGGGCGCTAAAGCTAACACAGACGCCCTGACTTTCCTTTTGTTTTTAAATACAGTAACGCTCTGAACACATCAACACACCAATGATTTTCCTCTCAACCATAACTGTATCCTTGTGTAGTGACAGTGCTGCTGGTATATTACAGTCCAATAAACACACATATATACAAAAACAAACACACACGCACACGCACACACTCCGGTTAATGCTCACGGTGCTGGTCAGGCAGTGATAGGAGTCCTAATGGTGCCACTTTAATACAACACTTTTACAGTTCTTGGTGCTTTTAGACACTGAACAGTCTCTGGTTGATTCAGTCGCTGCAGTTTTGTTTCCCAACCCGAGTCAAACTACACGATTATTCGCAGGTAGATGCAGCACCAGGTGATCGTGAGGCTTCAGGAGGTTTTGATTTGTCAGATCTGCTGTGAAGGAACTGGCAGGACAGCTTCCCAAAGAGATTAGGACTCAATCAGACTCTTCTTCTTGGAGGAAATGCTGCTCTGGAAGTAAAAATCTCAGGGGTCAGAGGTAAACGACGGGTTTTTCTGGCAAAGTAACATCTAAAAAAGACGAGTTCCAGCTGAAATATGGTCAGTGATACCGGCAAAGTTTATTTGTGTATAAACATTTTAAACAACAAGACAATGCAATTTAATTTACATTCAAATATAACAACAAGAAAATACCTAAATAACCTAGAAGGTCCGAATGCTAACGCCCTAGCTCACCTCACTAATCTGCATCCTTTCGATCCAATACGGGGGTTTTTTATATTCAAATATACATGAGGCATATTCTTCATATCGCCATGACAACACTTTTAAAGTAACATCAGAGGTGAGATTGAAGTAGGAAAGTCGCAGTTGGAATATTGTGAACTTAATGAAGACAAAGCTTTTATTCTCAGTACCATTCACAGCTGCAGGTCTCTTATTGGTCAGGATCCGCTTTTATTAGGTTTTCACACTACTATTGAATATGGAGATATTTAGGCAGTGGTTGTATATTAAGTTGAGTTAATTGCTGTGAAATACTGTAGCATTTTAACGATGGGTATTTTACCTTGTGTTTATTTTATGCTGTACACGTGCTGTTGGGTTGCATTTACAACTGTTGCTCCAACGACTGTGACGTTCATCTTAATGCTGCAAATTTGGAATAATTCTGTTTGTCAGTTGTCTTTTAGTGAGTATAGCAGAGGTTTCTCACATTAGGTCTCACAGCTTGGAGAGTTCATTGAGTCCCAGTGAACGTCCCTGGAGACGTCACCAGGTGGTGGTAGATGATAAGGAAAACTTACTGGGACCATTTCATTAAGCTGGGAGTGACTCGCCTGCATCTCAGCCCAAAACCCAGCTACTGTGAAGTGTAAATATTTGGTCATTAGTTCTGTAGCAGCTTGTGTTTACCCATCATGAGCACGGCTTTTAATTTGTCTCACACATTCTCAATGTCTCTGTATTTATCCAAGTGAGCAGGATGAGCTCTCAGAATCGTGGACGTGAACATATGGATTCTGTCTTTGTGACCTTGACTTAACTCTATTTAAAATCTGCTTTCTAGATTTTCTTTCTAGAAATTGCTTTTTATTTTAGTGTTTTTTTAATTTTTAAATATTTTGCCTGCAATACTCAAACAATGGCCCTTCAACAAAAACTTAATTTTGATTAAAAATGTGAACATCTAAAAAATAAAATGACAATTAGTATCTTGGTTGTTTTAGTTTGTTGTCAGACACAAAACAAATGAAATCAAATATTAAAAAACAGATTTACGCACCTGTATTTCTGACCATGCTTATAACACTATTGAAAAAAGTTTCTGGATTTTAAAATGAAAACTATTAGACGTGTTTTGTAATGAAAAATATTTCAATCTTTGGCTCCGTCAATAAGGTTTAACTCATCCTCTGAGATTATTCTTTAAGAGCAGCTTTCCGATTAACTTCCAGTTTGCAAAGTGTAGGTCCTGAACACCTCCAGGTATTTATCTCCTGCGCCTCAGCTCCAGTGTTGTCGTCCTGTGTGACTTGAAGTTAAAGTAGGTATCAAAACTCTGCAGCGACGTCCAGTGAAACCAGAGACGGACCTTTACTTTGTAGAATCTCTGCTGGTTTTCTACTTCCTGTGACTGAAACAGACAGCCCTGAATAAATAACAGATACTTCCTTACACAACACAGATGCAACTGTTCAACCTCTTTTCTGCCCAACGCATGCTGGGATGATCTCAGCCCGATCATGACCTTGAACGGGCATAGGCAGGTAAACAATAAGGAGATGATACACACCTTAACGCCATGTGTACGTGTCACTGCACACAGTTGTGTGTTTTATTCAGACAGGGCTGTCATCTCTTTCAGTCTGGTGCTTCTGGTCCTCAGACGACCAACAATCCTTTTCTCCCAGGAAGCCTTCTGATCCTCTGACCTTCCTCAGATACCAGCTAACGACTGGACACACACACACACACACACACTGACACACAAACACACAGTAACAAAACAACAGTAAACCAGCAGGTTCAAAATGTTTTCCCAACAAGTTTACTCTCCGTTTTTACAACCAACAGTCTGGTGCTTTTTAAACTTTGCTCTTTTTTACAGTGCTCTTGCAGGTCTCTCATACACACACACACACACACAAACACACACTCTGACACACGTTCACACATTTTGCTACAAATATGGTGCAGACGTTCACGCTTCTCCTTTCTCTGCAACACACGCCACCAACACACACACACACTCACAAGCATACACACTGTGGATTTGCCGGCTGCCTGTTGCCACCAGGCTTCCCACGGCACCACCGGGTGTGACATCACCACCCCGCGTCGCTTGGTGCTCACAACCCCTGCCCGGTCCCCCCCCACCCCCCCGACCACTGAAATCCCTCCCCTCCCACCTCACCCCCCCAGGTGCTGCATGTCAGTCAGTCAGTGTAATCTCTGATTTCATGTTAGATTAGGGAGTAAAGATAATAAAAATAATGGTAATAATATTACAATAATAATCTGTTATCGTGTGTGTGTACTGTTCCAGGTTGGTGCTCAGTTCAGTTCAGTCTCAGCCTGTAGAGCGGAGAGAGGGAGGCTCGAGAAAGCATATATTACAGTTAGTATAGTGACTTGTTCTATTGTATCCAAGGAGGCCGGAATAAATGGTTGTTTTAAGCGATGAGCCAAAGGACGGTCGCTCTCAAGCAGGAGACGAGCTGAAGTGATTCCCTGGGAAATTGGTGAAAAATGTCAAAAAATGCCTCAGAATTTAGGAATTTAAATAATCTGTGGGTCCAAAGCTCAGTCCAGATTGACACTAAAATGGAATGGGGTCTTCCTTGGCCCGTGTCCCGTCCTTCTACCTAAGTTTTGTGTAATTCTGCTGACAAACAAACCAAGGGGTGGAAATATAACCTCCTTGCAATGAGACATAAAATTATCCTGTGGTCTCTTCTCTTGTTTATCCTGTATTTAAAAGTTTGAATTTTAAAAAGTAAACTTTCCAGAAACAAGGACAACAAACCAGAATCCCAGTTGTGAACCACTGGCTTCTCTTCATCAGATTTGTCTGCAGCGGTCACTTCAGCGTGTGTGTCTGTTCTGAGAGCGCAGTCCGGTCAGAAGCGTGAGGGATGGAGTCGATATCTCTAAATGATAGGTGACACGGTGATGTTGTTTCTGTTCGCCTACATCGACAGCTGTTAGGTTGAGTGATGCGCTGTTTTAAACACTGATACACAAACAAACACACACAAATACACACTGTTACTGACACACAGAGACACACGCACAACACGTGCACACACACACACACAATGCTGTGGCGCATCCAGACACTCATCTCATGGACTAAATGAAAGATGAGCTTTTCGGAAAAAAAGGAGGAACTGGTGGTGTTTCAAAAGGTGCTAAAATTTTATCTGAAAATAAGAAAAATATATTGTTAGGAATATAAATCAAGTTTGTCTTTACAATGACTGTATTTAAGTTTGTCGTAGTAATGAAAAGGCACTATTATTATTTTACTCTTGTATGAATATGAACTAATTAAAAAAGCATTTTAACTTTGTACTTGAACAATGTAAGAAATGAACCGTGAATAAAAAAAAAGGACTGTTTCTTGTGATCCAGCCTGAAATGCTGCTTGTTTTTCAACTGTGTGTGTGTGTGCGTGGGTGTGTGTGCGTGTGTGTGTGTGTGTGTGTGTGTGTGTGCGCGTGTGTGTGTCAGTGAGAATTATAATAACTTGTCAAGTCAAAACTTAATTTTAATTCCAAACAGCTAATCTAACTGTGGTGGATGTCAGTTCTCTTCTCAGACTCTTCTCAGCTGCAACATGACACTTCACCACTAGATGTCACCAAAGTCTACACACTGAACCTTTACGTATTTATGAATTATCATTGATATGCATCAGCTCTGGTCTTTAAGGCTCTTCCCTCTGTTAATCTCTACTTGTGGATTCTCTCAGGGTCAGTCTGCCATGCTGTCAGGTGGGCGTGTCCCCGCACGGAGGCTCCTCAGCGCCATGTTGTTGCCTTCACTTGCTGCTGGTAAACACTTGTTGATGAAAGAGCAGCATTCAATAACTGCAGATCAGAAGATCAAACTTAATACTTAATGGGATTTATTTTGTATTTGTTGACTGATGTTTTGTCGTGGAGATCGATCGGTGCTTAAGTTATTTAGAGAAACAAAAATAGAGTAAATGTAGATGTGACTAATTAATGTGTCCATCCTTTTATATCTTTGCTAATGAAATACTACAGACTATTACAATTTTTATAAATACTTTTTAGGTTAATGCTAAAGAGCCATTTTACAATATGGGTGTATTATCCAACACACTATTTAACAATAAGAAATTACTTTACTGATCTCTAAGAGAAAATTAACGTGTTACAGTGGAAAAGACAGAGTATAAGGTAAATATGTAAAAAAGATAAATTGTTTCAATGAAATCAAATATATATGTGAAGAAATTACATAACATAACTAAATCTAAAATATATGATTACAATGTCCTCAGTTAAACAATTAAAGTGTTTGCATATTATAATAATACGGTCCATTAGTACGTTGTATGTGTGGGTACGTTTTTGAATAGTGTAAATTTGTAAATCCATATAAGATATAAAATCCTTTATCTTTTAGCGCCAGAACCTTTTTTTAAAGATTTTTTATTAAAGCTCCTTCTTCGTTTTTTCATCATATCTAAGGAATCTATGAATATTTACAAGCATTTGTCACAAATAATGACGTTACATTGATTAGCATGGTTGCAGATTACTGAAAGATTTACCAAAAGCAATTCATCCTATTGTAATAGTGTATATGTCTAAAATACATATTTATTTATACGTACAGGGTTCATATATAACGGCTCGTGTTAGAATTTGACCACTTGACTCACCTGTACTTCGCTAATTACTCATTAAACACCAGAAACGTCAAATTTCCGGAGAACAAGTGAAGGCATCAGGAGAGGCGAGGAACACGCCCCTGCCCTGCGGACACACCCTCCCATTGGTCGGACTCCACGTCACTCAGGCGGCCGCGGCCTCTGATTGGCCGGACGCCGGCTGCTCAGCGGCTCCAGCTGTCCGGGCTCACTGTGCTGCTGCTGCCGGGCAACGGAGAGGAGCGAGGCCGGCGGAGGGGCTCTGACAAGCGGACACGACACCAGGTAGGCCCCGCTGGAGGAGGAGGAGGAGGTGCACACTGACCCGGGCTGCAGGAGGAGGTGCACACTGACTCCTGCTGCAGGAGGAGGTCACCAATATCTCCCATGTCCAGATTTAGACCCGAGAGGTGAAGCGTTCGAATCCCATTAGGTGCGAGTGACCGTTACTCGGACACCCGCTGACGTCACATTGGCGTAATATCGTGGAGCTAATTTAGATTTCTGCTGTTTTTATGAATGACAGCGAATTAAATTCACATGAATCCAATGAAACATTATTTTAAATAACCGATCGTACGTTGCATGAAGCGTCGTGTAGTGATGAAATGTGTGTGTGTGTGTGTGTGTGAGTGTGTGTGTGTGTGTGTGTGTGTGTGTGTGTGTGTGTGTGTGTGTGTGTGTGTGTGTGTGTGGCATGCCATCGGTGCAGTAAGGCTCAATGTAATATTTGAGTGTGTGTGTATGTGGTCTCCCATCTTTGCAATAAGCTGGTGTGTGTGTGTGTGTGTGTGTGTGTGTCTGTTTGTGTGTGTGTTTGTGTGTGTGTGTGTGTGTGTGTGTGTGTGTGTTGCCCGTTATGTAAGTCTGCCATTCGCTTATTCTCTCTTCTACCAAATATGTCGAGTTACGGTGGTGATGAAGAGGAGGGCCTGCAGGAGTGGTCCTGAATACAAACGAGCCTGCTGGTGTGTGTGTGTGGGGTGTGTGTGTGTGTGTGTGTGTGTGTGTGTGTGTGTGTGTGTGTGTGTGTGTGCATTACACAGCTATTGCCTTCATCTGCTGCACTGATGTGTGACATGATTTCCAGTTTTTCATCCCTTTCCCATTGTCTTGTTTCGCACTCTCTCACCTGCTCTGGTGTGTGGTAATGATTGTGTAGAGGCCTTCACACACACACACACACACACACACACACACACACACACACACACACACACACACACACACACACACACACACACACACACACACAACCACTGCATCACTGTGAGCTGAACACTCAGATCCTACTCAGATGCTGCAGCTCTCGGCCCACTCATGTTGTATTCCTGTATCCATGCATCCGTTCCATTATAAACACGAGTGGTCACGTGATTTGCGATTTCAGGTGCTGATATAAAGAGCTAAAACATTTGTCTCGTCTTAGCTTAAAAATACGATTTTATAATGAAGGTTTGTTAGTGTGGATGTAGCCTGAATGCTGTAACTGCTGTGAACATGCTGTTCCAGAAAGGGACAAGTGGCAATGAACAGGAATCAGATGCTTGATCGTCCAACGTCCTCTTTATAAACCCTCCTTATAAACATACTCGAACTAAGACGTGTAAATTACGTTTGCTTGAATGTGTTACCAGCCCGTATCGGAAATTGTATGAATATTAAATATTAAGCAGGAATGTGGTAACGTGGAAATCTGCAGTGAGCATCTCCATCAGTTTCAGAGCTCGTCAGCAGCAGCAGAGATCATCACGTTTGTCTGATTCATCCTCTCAGGAAGTTAAAGATGCTCAGTGAATGTCTCACACATCCTCTCATCAAAGCTGATGTGTTTTTTTGCCTGTAGGGGGCGCACCAGAGAGAGGGTGGGGTGGGGGGGGTGGGGGGACAGATCAGACGAAAGGTCAAAGGTTAAAAAGAAAAGCTGTAATAAGCTGTGTAAACTGAAATATGGAGACAACCGGACATCTTCCACAAAAAGACCCTGGTACAGAATGAAAAGAGTGAAGAGAGAGAGAGAGAGAGAGAGAGTGATGAGAGAGAGAGAGAGAGAGAGAGAGAGAGAGAGAGAGAGAGAGAGAGAGAGAGAGAGAGAGAGAGATGCCCCTAATCCTCAGGAGTGATGCCCCAGTTAGTTATGTGGTTATTGTGTGTTTATCTGTGTGTGTGATTTACTAATGTTCTATTCACTCTTATGTGGCACCCACTGTGTGTGTGTGTGTGTGTGTGTGAGTGTGTGAGTGTATGTGTGTGTGTGTGTGTGTGTGTGTGTGGGCGTTTAATGTCTATTCTTATCTCTTTTGGGTTGTAAATTTGTCTGATGCATGTTTGTTCTGACTTTTAAATAGCTTTGCAGTTCTCTCTCTCTTTCTCTCTCTCTCTCTCTCCCTCTCTCGCTCTCTCTCTCTCTCTCACACACACACACACAAACACAAAGACACACACACACACACTCAAACTCATGTGCAAACACACTGTACACTATCCCCCTCTGTGGCGAATACTACGCAGATCAAGCAGAAGTCAGCAGCTGTCTGCTCCTTTCTACTCACAACACACACACACACACCGCCACACACACACATATACACACACAGACACACAAGCACACACATACAGACACCCACCCACACTCATTGTCACAGGCAGCTTTTTGGGGACATTACATACTGTAGACTTGCATTGATTCCTGGACTTTGTTACCCTTTATTCTGAAATGTGTCACCAAAAGTAGCCTATTCCAAAGTACACACACACACTCACACGCGCACACACACACACACACACACGCACACACATGTTTCCATGACACACATGTCGCCTGCACTTGTGTGGAAACAGACATGTGAGGATTTCAGCAGCTACTATGTCAGATTGAAGCTCTTCTAGACTTTTTACCGAAATCTTTTTAGTTTTTTATTCTTTGCAGAACATTTCATTCTTTATCTGGATTTCCTCTTTATTTATTTATGACTGCATCTCTGCCTCTTAAACATACTGATGATTCATTTTCTTTTATTCTAATTGGTCTAAATTAATAGTTTTTAGTCCTCAACGAAAGATTCAGAATCACTTCTCATGTGCAACAAGGGGTGATTTATATCTGAAACAGAAAACTGTGAAGTGGGTGTGGCTGTAAATACATGGCCACAGTATGTTGTCATGCAGCTGTGTGTGTGTGTGAACATGTTTGTGTGTGTGTGAACATGTTTGTGTGTGTGTGTGTGTGTGTGTGTCTGTCTATGTGTGTGACATTGTGATGATGTGACATTGAGAGTCTGAACTAAGTCTGCCTGCTGCTCCACATTCATTATTAATTAACACCCCATTAAAGAACTGTCTGCATGCAGAGAGTAGAGGAGTGAGGGTGTGGCTGTGTGTGTGTGTGCATGCATGTGTGTGTGTGTGTGTGTGTGTGTGTGTGTGTGTGTGTGTGTGTGTGTGTGTGTGTGTGTGTGTGTGTGTGTGTGTTGAAGCAGCTGGTGAGGCAAGTGTGAAATGCTGCATGGTGTGTGTCTGTGTGTGTGTACTTGTCTGTGTGTGTTTGTCATATCCACCATGACACAGCAGAAAGTGAACACACACTCACTCTGTCGACCTGCAGTGAAACAGCCAGGTGGTCTCGAGCATTATTCAGGAGCAGGAGCCGCTTAAGACTAAAAACTATAACGTTTTCCAACAAATAAAATCTAAATCTTTTTTCCCTGTTTGATTCCTTGTGTCCACATGAAGCCGTCTTGTGTTTTAGTGTGAAAAGATTCACGTCATCTGTAATCAATGTTTCTAATCTAGAAAATGCCACAGAAGGACCAAAAATGTAATATTAGAAAAGCTGATCTCCTCATATTCTGTGATTATATGTCAATGGATCCGATCACACAGGCTGTTAGTCCATTAACCAAACAGTCAATTGGCTCCAACTTTCATCGGTAATTCATTTGACGTTTCCTGCTTTCATATTTGAATTGGGTGTCGACATGGTAACAGTGTGTTGGCATCATCCGTCATGTGAGAGTATAACAAGGAGTCATTGACAGATGACCCACAAGGGCACTGTGGTTGTTATCCCCCCCCTGCCAGCAGCTGGGGGGGGGGGGGGGGTTACCGTGTGTTTGTGAGTATTAAAGGTGTCACGGTCCAGAATGTCAATTATATAAGTTGACTTTAATATCCTTTGGCTTTACAGTTCTCACAGACGCACAAAGCCGGCAGTGTCCGGTGCAGCGGCCTGTGTAGTCAGTGTTCCCGATCCCACACACACACACACACACACACACACACACACACACACACACACACACACACACACACACACACACACACACGGTCAGTCAGCTGTGTGGGTTTGAACCAATCTGACTGGAAAATAGTGACAACAGCAGTTTCACTCTTTAAATATCAGTATCAGACGCCAACAGTCTGTGGAGACACTTCTCTGTTTCTGTGAAGTCGACAATTTCTTCTCGTTTTCTTTGTTTCCTTAATTCTGCTCACGATGCTCACGAAGAGAACGACAGGATTGCATTGAAACGCAGTGATCTGTTTCAACCAATCGATTTGTCCGAGTGTAAATCTGTTCTTTGCTGTTTTATACTGGGTAATAACATGAGGATTTAATACCAACAGATCACTAATTTGAATACAAACAATTGTATTTAGTATTTCATTACACTGAAATGTCGATTTTATAATAATATAGATTCAAATTTGCAAATCCTTCATGCAGTTGCATTAGTATGCCTCACCATGCTATTAGATTAGATTAGATTAGATTTCTTTATTTATCCACACAACGGGGAAATTCACTTGTTACAGCAAAAAAGAGAAAAACAGAATTTAAATAACAGTGCCGAAGCAACATTAAAAAAGAAAGATCAAAATATATACACTACTAAACTACACATAATGAGAGTAAAAATATACAGAAAACAAAAACAAAAAAAAAACCTGCAAAACAGACACTGTGCAAAAGCAGGTACTGGGGAGAAAGTGGAGTGATGTAAGTGTTATTGTAATGAAAACAAAAGTATTATAAGTAATATTGCAACAGTAGTGACCATGATACAGAAAAAATAATTAAAAGTAAGTGACCATAATATAAATAATACTACAAGATAGTATAAAGGAAAATATAAATATTGCAATGTCAATGACATACATGCCGTTCTATGTTTTTTTTGTGTGTGTCAGTGTGCGTGCATGTAAGGTTGTGTGTGTGTGTGTGTGTGTGTGTGTGTGTGTGTGCGCCCGTAGCCCCTTTTCCCCAGTGAGAGCACTCCAGTTCGCATCTCCTGGGAAACCACTCTTTTATCTGCCAGGCCTTCAGGGCAATGCTTACCATACCGCACCCCCCACCACAACTGCCTTGTTTACCGCAGTCACAATCACTTTACCACTCATGTCTGCACAGCCATCTCCTTGCTACTCCTCTTCTATCAGTGTGTCTCCTCCTCTTTCTATCCCTCCGTCTCCCCTCGATCTTCTCTGAGCTCCACTGGAGTCTGACCTGATCCCAGAAAATTTCTGTTCAACACAGAAGCAGTGACCTCCACCACTGTGAGTTGAGAACTGGGTTTATTATGACTCAGACTATCGATCTATCTATACCATGCAAGATATTGGATTCTACAAGACAAACTAAAGGAAACAGAGAAACCAAAATCCCGTTTTGGTCCCATCTTGTTGAGGTCCAAATTTCAGGCTCTAGATCTTTTAACTGTTCTCTCTCCTGCTCCCCTCCTCCCTTTCTCCTCCTCCTCCCTCTATTCTCCCCCCCATCTTTTTGAGTTGATTCTGCGTGACTGGGAAACCATTGTGCTCTGCCCCTGAAACACATTGCATACAGGCATCCATGCAGAATACACACACAAACACACACACACACACACACACACACACACATACACACAGAGGAATGTTTGTGGAAGGTTCCTCTCAGTTTGTTGAGTCTCATCAGACTTAATCAAGCTGTGGTTTTAATAATGAGCTGAAAGTAGATGATATAGGCAATATACACTTTTTCCCAACATTATAATTTAAAATACCTTCTGGTTCTTCTTGTAGGACAATGGCTGCCAACATGCGTATCCTCATCAAGGGAGGGAAGGTGGTGAATGATGATTTCACCCAGGAAGCAGACGTCTACATTGAGAATGGCATCATTCAGCAGGTAACCCACGCAGACACACGTCAGCATGCTCTCTGTCTTACAAGTTAGAATGTTAGTATCATTAGTAGGGTTGCAAAATTCCGGGAATATTCAAAGTTGGAAACTTTCCATGGGAATTAACGGGAATTAACGGGAATGTACGGGAATTAACGGGAATAAACGGGAATATACGGGAATAAACTGGAAATGTTGTGGGTAATTTATACTAACTGTGTTTACCTTGTCATTTACAGACATCAATATAAACATTTTGTTTTGTCATAGGCTGATTTGAGCCCTGAGGAAACTTTGGGCACTTGACTATATGCTTCTGCATCGTTGTGTCATTCTTAACATAGGTCTTTGCACAGTATTTGCAAATGTACACAGCCTTTCCTTCTACATTGGATGGGGTGAAATGTCTCCACACATGAGATAGTGCACGTGGCATTGTTCTGTAGAATAAGATGAGAAAAATGTTTGTAAAAAAACACTAATGCAATGCCAGAGATATAAATAGCCAAACAATTGGAATTGTCTGTACTCATATTTTACAATTGATGGATAAATGAATGGAAATAGGCTAGATGAACAGATTAACAATCCTCACTCAGCATGCTAATATATTTTCCCAGTAATATCATTGAAACTTACCTGACTAGACCTGCACTCTACAGCAGGCCTCAATAGCCCTGCTGTAGAGTGAAGGATGCTGGGAGTTATCTGTGCATGTGATGGAAGAATGCACAGTGGAGGGTTGAAACTCAACGTGCAGCGTGTGGTGCATTCCATACATCTTTAAAATAGAGTTTTGAATGATGTTTTTATTGCTTAGCGTTCAATTTGTTTTTTTTTGTTTTTTTTTTCAAAATTCCCAAAATTCCCGAGCTAAACTTCCCATGGAAAGTTTCCGGAAACTTTTCGCCCCTTTGCAACCCTAATCATTAGTATATATATATATATCCCCAGCTGTTCCTGTGGACTCATTTCACAATAAAACAGTGTGAGGAGAACGAAGGACTCGCTGAACTGCAGCTCGACGCAATGACAGCAAACGCTCAAATTAGCTCCCGGGCTGCTGTCGTGGAATCGCTTCATGTGAAGAGGATGCATTTTAATCAAAGCTCTTTTAAAGTTCTGCTGAAACATGCAACTATTTTTATCACAAAAACAGCGTTGATGTCAGAAGGGGCTCGAGTCCAACCTGTGAACAAACACAGGTTTACTCTCTGTCATTGTTTCAGTCTGTGGTT
This sequence comes from Limanda limanda, assembly GCF_963576545.1. Lineage (NCBI taxonomy): Eukaryota > Metazoa > Chordata > Actinopteri > Pleuronectiformes > Pleuronectidae > Limanda > Limanda limanda. The sequence continues at coordinate 4,083,287 of NC_083653.1, read as the reverse complement.
TTATATTATGCTTCTAAAATGAGCCGTTTTACGGACATGTACTTAATTTTAACACAAAAATGTCTGTTACACACAAGTTGTTTGCTCTGATCTACCAGTAGTAATGTATTTGTTGAGTTAATGGCACTTATACTGTGGTTTTCTAGTTTTATTGATCCCTCGAAGCGCTTTTCACACCACGACAGTCCTGTTCAAATGCAAGGTAGAGGTGACTGTACAGTGTGTAGTAGAGTTGTGTGATTTGAATGTTGGTGTTGTCTCCACCAGGTTGGGAAAGAGCTGATGATACCGGGCGGGGCCAAGGTGATCGACGCCTCTGGAAAGCTGGTGCTGCCGGGCGGCATCGACACCAGTGTGCACCTGGAACAGACCTTCATGAACGCCAGCATCCAGGAGGACTTCTACAGTGGGACCAAGGTACACACACACACACACACACACACACAGACACACACTCGGTTGTGTTATGACTACAGTAGGTAAGCAGAGGATGACCTATGATCGAACGCATTCAGACTCCAGAGACAGCTGTAGTACACAGACATACTTCCCTCCTCTGTCTCGTCTGTATTTAAATATCCGTCCCGGCTTCCAGCTTCATCATCGACACCGACGACCACACACGTGTTCCATCGCTGCTCCTGTGTGATGCAAACCCAGACAGCTGTCACACGTTTGCAGCTGAACCCAAAGACACACTCAGCTGTTCAGTCCTCATTCATACGGAATGCTCTGCATATTTTCCAGTGATCCACGCGAGACTCGGAGCAGAGAGGAGGATTTAATAATTAGGAGATTTTAAAAATGCAAAAGAGAGGCAGTGTGTTAATTGTCGCCCGCAGCATCGGGCATGTTCTGGAAGATGTTGTTTGATGTTCTTGCTGTTGTTGTCTGGCTCAGTTTTCAAGGCTGCAGTAACAGCACTGGATGTATGAAGGCGTGGCTGATCACAAGGAGGAAGCGACTATGAGGCTATTATCTTTTCCTTAATTAAACTTCAGGGCTGCTGTATTAATAGAGTTGAGTATCGATGGAGATTAACACTGATACCGAGCCAAAAATGCTCCTGTGGATGGAGATAGATTTAGTTTTTTAAAAACACCATCTTAAAACGAGAGTGTATAAGTACGGATCTAGTCTAAGAAGATCATCTGATTATCTGTAGATCTAAAGCACCTTGTGTATCTTTCATTTTCAAACCACCACCACCAGTGTGTGTGTGTGTGTGTGTTGAGGATTTGTTGGTGAATAAAGTGAAGTGAACGAGTCTAATGGAATGTCAGATGAAGTGCGTTGAGAGGAATTTGGGGCAGAGTGAATCCTCCGTGTGCCAGCAGCTTTACCCCGGCAACCCCCCATTCACCAACCCCTGCCCACTAACCACGCTGCCGTGGCAACGAACCCCCCACTCCGTGTTAGAGAAATCAGAGGGAGCAAACGCATGCGTGTGTGTGTGGATGCAAGCGTATATGTGACCGTGGTAGTATTGTCCCTATGGTGACTAAGTTACCAAGGCAACAGCTCATGTGCAATTGGGATGAGCCCCAAAACTGTTTTCCTTCCCTCCCATCGTTTTGTAACAGTCTGCTCCATCTCCCTCCCTCCATCCCTCCCTCCCTCCCTCCTTCCTTCCTTCCTCCTCTCTTTCTCCCTCCGCTTTATCCCCTCCGGTCTCACCCCATGCTCCCCCCACCCCCAAGAAAGACTCGCACTGATCTGCAGTAACAGCTGAAATGCATAAACCGGTCTAATGCTACGAAAGTACAAAGAGGTAATATGGGCTGTAGTTTATACATGAATTTGTTCATTTTCATATATTAAAGTTCATGGTTAAACTATAAAAATATCAAACCTCAATTGCGTTTCTTTGTAATAACAGTTTGATAAAAAAAAATGTTTTTCTCTGATCAATGTGAAAGTGTCCGAACGACTTCACTGGAACGCATCATTTCATTACGTGGTCGTTATCACAGCAGTGTGTTTCCTGGCCGCTGACAGAGGCTGATCCCAGAGCTGCTGTGGTAATCTGTCTGACACTGATAGCCTCTCCCCCCCGAATCCAACAGACAGGGATTCTCTCATCCTCTCAGATCAGTCATGTCTCAGTCACTCTCTCCCCCTGTCTCCCCCTGTCTCCCCCTCTCTCATGCACACACAGCATCAGCAGAGCAACCTTTTACATGGAATGTTTTTTTCTCCTTGTGATGCTTGCTGACTTCAATGCTGCTTTCCCCTCTAACTTTATAATATTGTATTTTACAATTAAATGTAGATAGCCTGTTATATATTTGAAGACCAACGTCGTTTGTATGAATATGAGAATGAAAGAACAAGGAAATGTTTTGGACAATCTGAAGTGGTGCATAGCTGTTAATATTGAGGTGATATAATATATAGTAATTGTTGATTTTCAATCATAAATACTGACGTCTGTAAATACACACTTAAATATATTTCCCATATTATAACACTCATTCTTGCCAGAAGTGCCTTTTGAGTACTTAATGCTTTATGTACTAGTTTCTAGATATGAAATCAAAATGCATATTCACAAACCATAGTTGCAGTAATGAAGTAATGATTATTTCCTATTATTGTTTATACATACATTAACCATTATCTACATCCAATGACCATAATGACCATAATGAATGTCTGATTGATATGGTGAGTTGTGTGTTTGCTTGTTATTTTTTGACTCCCTCACATTGTCACGCTCACACCAACACACATCCAGACACACACATTTCCACTGCCTCTCCTCTGTCTGTTTTACTTTCTTGTCAGGGGATTATCTTCACAGCAGGGGTCGGGGGTCTTTATTAGAGCAAGGCATCCATGTTAAAACATTGTCGGGGGGGTTTGTGTGTCACCATCTACTTTAGGTCTGCCGTCAATGATCTGTGATATTTTGGAGGAACCAGAGGAAGGACAGCTTTGAGATTAAAAGCAGGAACATGAGATGATATGATGGTTTAGTGCAGGGCCGGGTCTAGGCAGGGGCAAGAGGGGGCCTGGCCCCCTCAAATAAATGTTGTGCCCCCTCAAACTAAATCCCAATTTATAATAATAATAATATAATAAAGCACAATGCCCCCTCAAGATTTGTGGCTGCCCCCTCATACATGCCTGTCTAGACCCGGCCCTGGTTTAGTGTATTAAAACGTGATAAATTCACTGTGGTTTGCCAATATGAACCGAGATATTTTCAACACTAGGACTCCAAAGTGTTTAACATTACATCACATCTAAATTAGATAATAAATACTTTAATTACAAAATAACTTTAAGATTAAAATAAAATTAAAGAATGTCTTTGGGGAGTTTTGAACATATGAACATTCAAACATTATTATACAAGTATTGACATGGATGAACGGCAACGTCTCTAAATTCAGTTTGTTTATTTTTATTGTTTATTCCAGCACAGTTTATTCCATTCCATAACATTATATTTAGGTATAAAGAAGTGACTAAAGTATGATCTTAGAATCTAAGGTGTCTTTAAAATCATCATCCTTACACGAAAAATAAGATTATTGATGTTTGAAAGGTTAAATAAACTGGTGAAACCATATTTATATGATATTCTCTGGTAATTTGTTGTGATTTTATATTTTTGAGTGATTTGGGCATCTTGACTAGTATCAGAAATAGATTCCGTGGGTACGAACAAAAGACACATTCTTGTGATTTGATGGATTTGGATAAAGAGAGGTGAGAATGGAGTAGAAATAAAAAAGTGGAATGTCTACTAACTTCATGGTGGAGACTACTATTCAAACACTTCCTGTCAGACCTGGTTATTCTGGTTTCTCCACTGAGTTTGCTGCTGGTTTCATTCCGCTCACCCAGACGTATCAGTTCTGTCATTTAAAAGTTAAAAAAGTCTAAAATTGGATGTTTATTCAATGACTGTCATTCCAATAAAAGAGAACAGGAAGAAAGAGATTTCAACCAGCAGACATCTTCCTTGTTTCTCTCCACACGGATGAAAACTCATCCCGCTCAGTATATGAGCCGATGATGACAGATGAGAGATAGTGATGAACACATTCCCTTCTCTCTTTCTCCTTTTTCCACTGAAACAATCCCTCTTTCTGAAGACGTTCACTGGCAGTAAATTTCAATCAAGGTTTTCAAGACAAGCAGTTTGAATCCCACAATCCTCTGCTGTGTGTCCCTGTCACACTCACACACACACACACACACACACACAGACTCACACACACTGACAGTGATCGATGACATTACATATGCAGAGGCCTTCGATGCTGAAACTGCAGGTGATTCTGACTGGTTACTATGGTAACATGAAACCTAACAGCTTGTTGGACACGCCACTGTCTGCCACCAGAGCTCTTCTCTGTTCATTTCCTGTCTCACACAGGATTGCTGCCTGTTTTCCCATCAGTCCTCGGGGCGATATATCCCTGTTGGTCTCTGGTGTGAGCGTCTCAGTGCTCGGTGGCAGGAGGAGGAGGTGGAGGAGGTGGAGGAGGAGGGCGGGGACGCTGCAGACATGGCTGAGCAGTTATCTGTTGTCATGGCGACGCAAAAGTGCATTTACCATTCAGGCGACCAGGACGAGTCACTGCAGACCACTCCCTTCTCTCCGTCCGTTCTCCAGCCTGTCACCTCCTCTCACAGTTCTCCTTCTCGAACGTTCCCTTATCTCCACGTTCATCCTTTCTTCATCAGTCAACGCCTTCTCCTCCTCCTCATCACATGAGTGGCAGCTACATCACGGCCATAGCTTAGTCAACATTACTAACTAATATTCTCTGACATATTTCCGTTTCCCAATATTTTCCTTAAATGAGTATTTAATGCTACAAGAACCAAGAGAAGTTTCCTTAGAGGGATTATTAAAGTCAAACAACATGTTTATATGCTTAATATCAAATGTGAAGAGACATGTGGTCTGTCCATCAGTTTATTTAAACAGTCACTACGAGACCGGACGATGATGCTGAGGAAACAGTTCATAGCTCACAACAGTCTTTGTTCTTTACAGTAGAATCATTGTTGTCTTTTCTCATCAATCTCTCCTGTTTCTCCCACTGCCTCCCATCGTCTCTCTACCTCCATCCCTCCCTCCCTCCCTCTTCCCTTCCTTCCTCCCTTACTCACTCCTTCCCTCCCTGTCACCTCACCTAGGCGGCTCTGATGGGTGGCACCACCATGGTGATGGGTCTGGTCCTGCCTGAACAACACTGCTCCCTGGTGGACGCCTACGAGCAGTGCAGGGCCCTGGCCGACGCCAAGGCCTGCTGTGACTACGCTCTGCATGTTGGCGTGACCTGGTGGGGCCCGAAGGTGAGATCCACAGGGGAAACACTTCTCTTTTATAAACAGTTATCCTCCTTTACTCTTTCTCTCCTTTGTCTTTTATTTTTACAAAGCAGCCAAACCACTTTCATTTATGTGTGAAAGGTGCAATGACCTAGATTAAACCTTACAGGAAGTAGGTTAACACACATGCTCACTGGGCACATTAGACAGATTCTATGACTCAACGAGCCAACAGCCTCTGGCTCTGTGTCAGGACGATATCATCTGCTGACTCTGAGAATGTGCTGCAAGGCAATTTCCTGTATTTGCAAACACACCTGGCAAATAAAAGATTTCTGATTCTGATTCTGATTCATCTTACCGTCTTCTTTTAAATCAATCATTAAAGAAGCAAGGGCACATATTATATTATTCCATGGCTGATATCAATACATTTAATTTTTTTTATTTTATTTAATGATAAGAGAAGAGTCTGTTTACTTTTATAATCACACATGTTGCGTTACATGACAATAAAAGTATATACTGTACAAAATTAGAGGAATAAACACAGGGTGACAATTTAATCATATTTTTCTTCATTTGAATTTTGGCAACAGTACTTCTGCTAATTTGATGATGTCTTTTAAACGTTTTTTCACTCCAGCAAAGTTATTATTAATGTTTTAACATTTTACGAGTTCAAATATCTCCTCTTTGCATTTTGAGTTAATTTAACCGATTTTTCCTGTGCTGCAAATTCCTGTGCAAGTCTGTGACAATCACCAAAGTCAGTGTGATCTCATTCTGGCTGCTGTCCAAGCTCATTTCACGCCCCAAATAACAAACACACACCGACACACACCGACACACACACACAGACATTCCCACGGCCTAATGCACATCCCTGTCTGCCTGTGAGGGTTCCAACTGACCAACTCACAGCTGGGATTCAAACCTGCGACCTTCTGCCTTGTGATCAGGTGCGCAGCGAGATGGAGACCCTGGTGAGGGAGCACGGGGTGAACTCCTTCCAGATGTTCATGGCCTACAAAGACATGATGATGCTGCGGGACTCCGAGCTCTACCAGACGCTCCAGACCTGTAAGGACATCGGGGCCATCGCACGCGTGCACGCCGAGAACGGAGAGCTGGTGGCAGAGGTGCACAGCCCACACACACACACACACACACACGTACAACCTCCATCCTCCACACAAAGTGAAAGTAAAATCCTTGATGAACACGATCAATGTGTATTCTAAATTGAAAGAATGCTGAAGTGTGTGTGTGTTGTCAGGGGGCCAAAGAGGCTCTGGATCTGGGCATCAGTGGACCAGAGGGAATCGAGATCAGTCGCCCAGAAGAGGTAAATTTACAACAGATGTATTTATTTTATCTCAATTTAGATCTTGCCCTGCTCTCTTCCTGATTTTTAAAAATATGGATAAAGCAATAAACTGAATGGATTTGAGGTTATTGTTTCCATATCAATACAACATTTGAAAGGGAAGCCTGATTTTGACAAAACATATGAACAAAGAGTGTTTGTTAAATGTCTCATTGTGTGATTGTGTTTCTTCTAACCACAGTTGGAGTCTGAGGCGACTCACAGAGCCGTCACCATTGCCAACAGGGTAAACACACCTGACATTAGATATTTCCATCCTCTTCATATGCCTGTATCCCAGTGATAAACAAATGGGTCCAATGTGATTGCAGGCTCGCTGCCCGATCTACCTGGTGAACGTGTCCAGTATGGCTGCTGGAGACATGATCAGTGCTGCTAAGATCCAAGGTGAGTCGCCAGCTCGGCCCAGGAAGTTGGTGACAGTGATAAAGAGAGATGATAAACGTCCCTCTCTATTCTTTCTGTCTCTCCAGGTAAGGTTGTGCATGCAGAGACCACCGTAGCTCACGCGGTGCTGAACGGGATGCAGTATTACCACCAGGACTGGTCCCATGCCGCCGCCCACGTCATTGTCCCGCCTCTCCGCCTCGACCCCAGCACCCCCAGCTACCTCATGGGCCTGTTGGGCAAGTATGTGCCCGGCAGCTACACAAATACAGTGGCTCTAACACAGCAGGTGTTGTAAATAATGCATTCCCTTTCACCTAATCCCGCGTCTCCTGTTACCAGTGACACCCTGAGCGTCGTGGCATCGGAGCACCGTCCGTTTAGCACCAAGCAGAGAGCTCTGGGAAAAGAGGACTTCACCAAGATCCCTCATGGAGTGGCTGGGGTCCAGGACAGGATGAGTGTCATCTGGGAGAGAGGAGTGGTGAGTACACACCAACACACACTTCATCTGCAAATAAAACCTTTATGCTTCATTGTGTCAGTGTCCATTTGCTGTCATTTCTGGGGATTTGGGTGGATGTGTTTTCTTCTGATATTTTGAATGCATCGCTACCCACAGGTTACAGGAAAGATGGACGAGAATCGTTTTGTGGCGGTGACGAGCACTAACGCCGCCAAGATCTACAACCTGTACCCGCGCAAGGGCCGCATCATCGCCGGAGCAGACGCCGATGTGGTGGTCTGGGATCCGGATGCAACAAAGTACGGAGTTCAAGTTCAGACCTGAAGTCAACCTGGATTTGTCACGATTGTTTGAATAAGTGCAAAACAAAGACTGGTGTTAATGGCTCTTGTGTTGGTGCAGGACCATCTCTGTGAGCACGCAGGTGCAGGGCGGAGACTTCAACCTGTACGAGGGGCTGCGCTGCCACGGCGTTCCTCTGGTCACCATCAGCCGCGGACGCCTGGTGTGTGAGAACGGGGCGTTCATGTGCGCAGAGGGATCTGGGAAGTTCTACCCGCAGCGCACTTTCCCCGACTACCTCTATAAAAAGATGGTGCAGAGAGAAAAGGTTTGTTCGCTTCATTCCTTCACATCAGTTTCTCTATCATCTCAAAAGAGGTTGACGGTAAATATTTTATGTTCCTGCATTTTGCTCGAGTGATGCAAGTGCTCCCAAAAAGTAAACTGGGGTAACAAGGCTTCTGCTGCGCTGTCAGCTGACGGTGAAACTGCAGCAAACACGCCCATCAAACTGTCGAGCTCCACTGATTCAACAGTTTTATAAAGGTTTTAATGCTGCCTCCAAACGCTGACTCTGTTCCTCTGCTGCTGTCGTCTGCAAAAAAGCTCCATCACAGCCTCTTTGGCTCTGCTCTATTTTAGGTGCACTACATAATTTATGCAACTAACTGGTGGGGAAATACTTGATATGCTCTCTGCGTGTTCTTTTATCAGTTTCGTCATTTAGAAAATCTATGATTTGTGTGAGAATCGGGTTAAAAACATCCCTGATCCGACCCTTTGACTATGTTTATCTAATGTATCTATATGTAATGTGTGTGTACTGAAGAGGTTGATTCTTTGTTTTAGACTCAGGGTTACAAAGGAGTCGACAGGGATCCATACTCTGGCGACGTGGCCATGGTGGCGAACACTTTGAAGAAGGAGCTTGGTTTGGGCCCGATCGATGGAGATTCATCCAACAAGCTGGTTCCCCGGCCGCACCAGGGCATGCGAGACCTTCACGAGTCGTCCTTCAGCCTCTCTGGTAGGCGGCAATACAACTGACTTGTTGAATCCTCGTGTATTTTTTGTTTGTTGTAACTGAAACTAAACTTTGTGTGTTTCTCTCAGGCTCCCAGGTGGATGACCACGTCCCCAAGAGGTCCTCTGCTCGGATCCTGGCCCCCCCCGGCGGGCGCTCCAGTGGTATCTGGTAATTGCCGGTGACGACCTCCAACCGTCCAAGCCTCCTCCATGTTTTGTATATTTCTGAGCAACCAGGAAAACTGCACTGATTTTCAATCGCAGAATTTAAGTTGAGAAGGGAAAAAATAAATTCCAGCACTTTGTCTGGGATTATTGACAAACTAACTGAAGATTTGCCAAAGTGACTCTTACAAATCTAATTTGTGTCTCAATTGGAGTGACTGATCGATTAATTACACGAGAGTGAAGGGCTACCTATGAATTTGAATGTTCTGCCAAATTCAAGCTGACCATGCTAACATTGATGAAGTCTGCTCATCATCACCCTGCTCGTATCCCGCGGAAAAATAAAATAAACAAACTGTGAAAGATCAAAACCAGTACAGTTTTTGATGGTTTGAACTGAAGTGATGTCTAACGAATTATTTAAAAAATAGTAATAACTGGATTCAGTGACATATCTATTATACCCCCGTCACACACTCAAGCGTACAGTTCACTGTAGACACCATAGCTTTAGACTCATGACGATGTGTGTGGATTCTGTTTGTGATTAAACCGCCCCCCCGTGCTCGGCTTCCTGCCGCACCGTGGGTTTCCTCTAACAGTGTTTTTGTTTCCAATGGACGAACTGTGCCGTGTGGTGATGACATCCAACTGCTTTGTTCAGCCGTGTGATCTTACAGCTACACTCGCAGTAAGAGCTGATCCACCCTTATACCTCACTGCCTCTGACTGAACAACACAGTCCCCACAAACATCCCAGCCTCACCTGTAACTAAGCAGCTTCTGTAGCCTCAGTGGAACAATACAACCTGTGGGCTTTGAACTCCTTCAGCTCCGGTCCCACGACAGCTGCTGTCATGGAAACCTCGGCTTGTATCCTGGTATCTATCGACCTCGCAAAGTGCTCTAGACCCTGAGGAGACGTCAGTTCAGTTTGTTAAAGAAGGATGTTGAGCGTGTGAATTAAAGATCAGAGTGAGAACATAAACAGAGGAATCACGTCTGCTCGTTTAACCTTTACTGCTGCAAACACCAGGGTCATGTTTATCAAAATGTGAGTACAACTAAGTGAAATCAAATATGCTCACACAGTTTTATGCAGTGAACTATTTTAAATCCAACATATTCTACATTTGTCCATTAATAAGCTCATTTGCACAAAGACCCAAAAATGATCTTAACGAGGATGATCACCAGTATCTGTAAACAGGCTGAGCAGCTTTAAAGCGTAGTCAGACATCTTTTATATTTGTTTTACTGTCAACAAATCCCATGTTGTCGTCGGTACTGGATCCGACTGTTGGAGGGATCGACTCAAAATAAATTACAATGTGTGTGGAAATGGTTGCAAAGACAAGTGTTGTATGATGTGTATTTTATTATATTTTACCTCCTTGGCACGTAATGAGCAATATGAGGCTTTGACTGTACAGATGATTTGTTAATGGGACCAATTTATTCCTTGTTTTTAGTCTTTTCATTGGGATTTATTGACAGTAAGAAAAATCTAGAAATTATACAGACATTTCCTTCAATTCAAGAAAAACGGGGGACAAAGAAAAATATTGATTCTTCAAATAGTCCCCTAATACCTGTGATAACATTTGTCTAAAGTTGTTCTATATATGTGCACATTACCAAGCATAAGAATAATAGAATTACTCCGATTCCATGTGGATAAAGGAGTCCTGAGATCTTGCAAATGGAGCCCGACAGTGAACTTCCTCTGTTTTTGTAAAGTTTGATTGTTGTAAGAGCAGCGTGTCTCCTCAGAGCAGAAAGATCGAGCTGCACAAGAAAAGCACGAGTCTCATTCCTGCCTCACAGTATTATATTTAAACATGATCACATATCCTTGCCTGTGTACTATCTATTTAGGGTGTTTGTTTTTATCTTTTAGTTGAAAGAATAAATGTGCCAATGTGAATCACCCGTGCCACACCGACACCCATGCATGAAGAGCACCGCGAGGAGACGGAGGAGTCGAACACCACAGGTTCACAACAACTGGTGCTGTTTTTTTTACAATAACCTACTTCGGCTACGTTATTTTATTGTTGGACGGTTTTGTTGTGTTGAAGGCACTGTGACTGGTCAGTGTGTGTTTGTAGACTGTTGTTGTGTTGGACAGTGAACCTGTTGAATCTGTACGTGGCTGCTTGTTTCTTACCACAAGAATAACAGCAAAGAATAAAGTGAAAACAAAACCTCCTCATGGCTCCTTGTTGTTGTTGTCAATCGGTCTAATGTACAGTATATGAAAATGAGCTGAATTTAGCAAATAAGAAAACAATTATTTAATTAATTGATTGATATCATTGATAAAGTACAAGATGATTTGATAAAGTTAAAATGTAGAACCTTCAAAACAAATACTTAGTAAAAAATAGGATAAAAGTGCAAAACGTGCAACTATGGAACCAAATTTCTATGTTAGTATAAGAATAGACTGTAACCTGGAATAACAATAATTTAGATATATAATAATTAGAACCACACCACAATTTGAATATGGGACAAACCAAGGAATTTTAAAAACACTCATGTTGCCACAGTGGCTCAGAGTTTATTTGCAAACATCCTTTATTACACATCACATATAAATCAAAGAAGTTTATCTTATAGAATTGAAATGAACGTGATCTACTATTCTCCTTAGGCTTCAGTATGGAAATACAATTAGCAGTAAAAGCAGATAATGTGACTACTATACAGTAATTAATATCATATTAATATATTTAATAACATTAATTATTTGTTGACTGTTTTTGGTTTTAAATGTAACTCTGACTCTTTTTCTGACTTACAATATCAACTTACAGAATAACCACACTCTCATTCAAATAGCTATAAATATATACACTTTTTTATTTTATTTTTTAAATCAATGTGATAACAAATATAAAATATAATTGTTATGTTTGACAGACTAACCAAAGCATAAGAATGTATAGGGTTCCCCAAATAAAAGTCTTCTGCGTATAACAGGTTGGCAAAATAAAGTAAAGATTCAGCTCCACCTTTTTCTTTATTTATTACTTACTCCCTTTATTGTATTATATCTTATTTATGGTGTAAAGTTTCGTGTTGGGATCAGAGTCCACAGGATAAAGTGCGGAGCAGCCACAGACTCCAGGGATCGGGTTAATCCCCCGAACGTGGGCTGAGTCACGCTGCCGGACTCCTGTCTCCAACATGGCGGCGGGAGGACACTCCAGTTGCACTGCGCACGGTCGAAAATCCTGCAACCTGCGCACTTCCGGCGGCTCAGCGTGGCGAAGTATCGCGTAATCTCGCGTCATATCGCGATAGTTGGCGGTCGCTAGTGACGGAGAGCAGCTGATGAGTGGAGACAACAGGACGACACAGGGACACACACAGGGACAGACTCCGGTGAGTGACACTTCTAACACAAACTTTCACCCGCTGAACCACCGTGTCCGCGGTGGGTTCGATTCCCCGGTGGGTCCGGTGGAAGAGTTGAGCGACGCAGGAGTTGTGTGCGTGTGTCTTTGCGTGTGTGTGCGTGTGTTCCCGGTCAGGCCTCCAGGGGGGGGTAGCGGTAGCCTTAACGGGAAAGTCCCGTAATATCCCCCCTGCTTATCTGCGTGTGTTCCGCCGAAGTTCCGTTACATTCCCCGGGTTCGTTTCTCATCAAACACCGGAACACACCTCCGTGACGCAGTTAGCACCTGCGGTTAGCATCGAGCTAACAGCGGGCACAGCCGCCGCCGCAGCCCGGGTCAGAGGCACCGTGAGGCGGCCACAACTGTCAACAGTGACCGGAGCGGAGGCTGTTCGGAGTTTACACGTGTTTACACACAACTAGTACACAGCAGCTGTAGTATACTACTGTGTATACACGATCGAGGTACTTGTACTGTACTCGTGTATTTGTGTATTTTAAATCTCCCTTTCTCCTACTTTACAAGAGCTGTTACACACATATTCACATGTGCCTTGAAGTTTTGCTGTTTTACACGATCACGCCATCACTGTAGTTTATTCTGTATTCATTTCATCCTTCGACACACTTCCATCTATTTGATGTGTGTGATTCTTCCCATTCCACTTGTAGATTTATCCTTTTTTACTTATTTACCTCCTATCTTTCTTCTGCTCTTTCACTCTTTTATTTAGATTTTTAGCAGTTTTCTTTTGCCTCTGTTGTTTTTTTAATGTCCCTGTTCCAGCTGCTTTTTGCTCCATTATTACTCCATCACTCATTTTACCTGACCCCTACAGAGAACTTTTCAAATCTGATGCAGCCAACAGGTTATATACGTGTATTTTTCACTTAAGCCTCAAACGAGGTTAATCCACAGTATTGATTGGAGTTTCATTTGTGGCCAATGGACGGTTTGTCTCTCACATACCTGAGCAGGCTGCAGTAACCTCAAAGTTGTTTATGGTTATATAAGCATTGGCTTCATTTGTAGGTATGTATCGTATCAACAGGCTTTTTTATTCATTGTAACTTCAGGCATTAGTCGAAATACACCAACAGAAATCCTGGTATAACTGGTAGATGAACCAGTGACACACAGAACAGTGAAGCCTCTGTGACGCTCTGCTCTCAGGGAAGTGATGGTTCAGCAGAACGTTCTCTATGGTGTTAGTGTTGGAGTCCGTTCACAGGAAATACCTCCATGTTGTTTGGTTTTTTTCTTTTCTTATCTGGGATGAATCACGGCCGTTTTGGTCTTTTCTCGTGCACCTACTGGCGACCGGAGCTGCTTGGGTGAACTGTGGTGTGTGCAGCATGTTGGACATTTGGCTAAAAGGATTAACAGAGGTCAAGATTAGCGACATAGTGAGTGATCTATCGAGTGGTAGCCCGTTAATCTGTGGTGTATCTTAGTATCGTAACTCTGCTGAGGCACTCGGGAGCAGGTAAAGAGGAAGATAGTCAGATAAGTAACTTTATCATGATTATCTCTACAGGTTGGGATGAATGTTCGCAGGTCTAATATCTCACATGTCATTGGTTTCTGTCTCCAGGTCTTTTTTTAAGGTGGTCCAGCACAACCCGATTCAAACAGTTCACACCGAAACCTAACCCAGCGCAGGTGAGTTCAGTCTGTTATTTTATCTTATGCAGAGTAAATCAGTAAATCCAGAAAATATCACATATTACCTTGTAATTGACAGGATATGGTTTTATATAGCAGTGTAAGAGTTTTAAAGTCCGATACGACTCTGCGCTACCTTTTGTTCCTGTTACCGTGAGGAGGACAGCACTTAAAACTGGTCCATTAAGTAGTTAATGGGATTTTAATTTAGGACTTACAGGATAGTATTTACAACCTGAAAAAAACGTTTATCTAGAATAATTATTTCTTTGCACATTCCTCCAGTTTCCTCTTCACAAGCGTATTCATTGGAAAGTGTCTGTAACAAAAAGGAACCACAGTTTTAGTGATGGCGTTTTACTTGATGTAAGTATTTTTTCAAACTTTCCATAGTTCATGTCCGACAACAGCTTTCTTGTGTGTTTGTATGAAGTAGGAGGAATGGCGGTGAATGTCTACTCCACCTCTATGACCATAGAGAACCTGAGTCGTCATGACATGTTGGCCTGGGTCAACGACTCTCTACAGCTCAACTACACAAAGATCGAGCAGCTCTGTACAGGTGAATAATCTTTTTCATATTTAACCTGTAATTAAATAACGAATGTATATCAAGCTCCAAAAGTAAATATATCTGTGTGTTTTTTTCTCTCCCCCTAGGTGCTGCATACTGTCATTTCATGGACATGTTGTTTCCAGGCTGCATATTGGTCAAGAAAGTAAAATTCAACGCTAAATTGGAACATGAATACATCCAAAATTTCAAGGTCTTACAGTCTGGATTCAAGAGAATGAATGTTGACAAGGTGAGGACACTCTTGTTATTGCATTTTGTAATTCCAGATGGTGACACGTTGATCATAAGCTTGTCCCTCTGGGCCTGTGGGAGTAGTTTTTCTGTCTCCTTCAGATCTATATCCAGGAGCTGTCTGTTGTCGTCTCTGCTATTTAAATAACATAACACTGTGTATGGTTGTATCATTTAAAATATGTCCTCAACACATTGTCCCTGTCCTCCTTCTCTCCGTCCCTCAGATCATACCGGTGGAGAAGTTGGTAAAGGGCAAGTTCCAGGACAACTTTGAGTTTCTTCAGTGGTTTAAGAAGTTTTTCGATGCCAACTATGACGGAAAAGAATACGACCCTATGCTGACACGGCAGGCTCACGAGGGAACGCCGCCGCCGCCACATAACCCAGGTACGGTACACGAGAAGGTGAGGCGCCCTCCGCCTGTGTGTGAACTCAGAAGGTTTCATTTCATTACTCTCACCTCACCATGCAACCACACCCCCAACTCTAACCCAGGTGAACCCATTCATCACAAACCTAAAAGACCCTCTCGCCCAGGTAACATCCCCTCCATCAAGAATATGTGTGTGTGTGTGTGTGAGATCCTCTCCATCGAGCATATGTGTGTGTGTGATCCTCTCCATGCTTGCAGAGTGTTTTACCAATGATCGTACTGTGAATTAGCATAGATTGTTTTTCTAACCCAGTTTAGATGAAACAACGTCCACCTCTGTGTGACAAAAGCACTGACAGGCACAGCTGGTTTCATCTAAAAAGTGTTATTTGGAATGGTCTGCTCTGACATTTTGTGGGCTTTGATTGCATCTCTGTAGTTCTGTGCACCTGCAAAGTTTTAAATAGACGTGTGATACAATGTTTTTTACATTTTTATTACAGTTTTTAAAAGTTTTACAGACTGAGTGTAAATCAAAAGCAGCCTGTGGCTTCTGTTACCAGGTATCCTGACTGAAACATATTGATGCTGATTGTTGTAATTGATGTGTTTCAGGCAAACATTGCTGGAAGTTGCTGCATGAATATAAAAAAAATAAAATTACAATACATGTAACGTAATTTATCATGTCTTGCTCTGTATAGGGGAGAATAAGCACATGTATATTATGGTCAGGAAAGGATGACTGTGATAAACTAAAACAGCAAACTAAACACACAATATTGTGATTTAAACATGTGTTGTAAAACATTTTCTAAAACCCACTCTCACAGTGAAGACATCCAATTAAAGTTACCAGGGTGAAGATTTAGGCTACAGAACGGCATTAGTGATGCAGTCCAGTCTAGATGCTGTATATTAACATGTTTGTGTGTTTCTGTCTTCCCAGTGCCCATGAGAACGTCTCCCACAGTACCCAAGATTGCCCCCCCACCACAAAGGCAGATCAACTTAACAGCCACCCGCAAGACCACTCCTGTGACACGTAATGGCGGCGATGCTGAGCTCATAGAGCTCCACCAGCAGGTAGCACTGCTCTGATTGGTCCAAAATTTTACACAGCGACACAACCTACATGTCCTTATTGAAAGCAGCAGTGTGGTGTTAAGAATAACAAAAGAGTCCAGAATTCTATGAATCTGACCCTCGTCTTGATGGCTCTTCTCCCTCTCTGCACGCAGGTGCTGGATATGAAGCTGACTGTCGACGGACTGGAGAAGGAGAGGGACTTTTACTTTGGAAAGCTCAGAGACATCGAGCTCATCTGTCAGGAACACGAAGACGAAAACAGCCCAGCCCTCGGCAAAATCATCAACATACTCTACGCTACAGAGGTAAATACAGTCAATGAATAAATGTAACATATTAACGTAGATATTTCTATAGTGTTATAGTCTAATTCCTACATGTGATAAATGAGGCCTGGATCAGATAAGGATTTGAAAGTGTTCGCAGAGTTCATGGTTAACTTGCTTTGATAAGTCATTGCACAAAGTTTAGTATTTAGATGAATGAGTTACTCTGCTGTTACTTTGTTCAAACCGTATTTGGTGAAGCACTTAAATCATGTTTCCATGCACAGACACCAGGTTTCTCACAGAAATGAGATTATACACTTATACAAACACCAAGAGCAGCCACCCTGTCACTCATTGACCCACGTTTTCTTTTTCAGGATGGATTTGCACCGCCAGATGATGACGAAATTGATGAAGGAGCACCGGGAGACCAAGAGGAGTTCTGAACTCTTCCTCTTCATCGCTATCAGTTCGTTCACCTTCCCGATCATCATCCTTATCTATCCTCCTTTTGTCCCTTTATTTCACTTTTTCAGTCGCCCCTTAAGTCTCCCATTTCATCTGTCGTTGTACATATCCATGACGACTTTTTTTGTACTGCCTGACTTCCCAAGCTCTTACTAGCAAAGGACACTAAATCTGGACCTGTCTGGACGAGGGCGCAGCAGCTTGGCTCGGCTCCCTCGACTCATTCTAACCCAACTCGGTTACCAGAGGGGACAGCAGCACTTCAGGGCTAGTTGAGCCTTGCTAGCCTGTCAAAGGTTTAGGAGTAATAGGAATGAGATTACAGGGATCCAGGGATCTAAAAAACAACAGTGCTATCAATCTGAATAAAGACTCCCTTTATGTCACCATGCACTCTGACTGGTGACCACTCATACACAAACACACACACACACATGCATCAGGGTTCTCTGCAGAGTTTATTTATGAAACCATGCAGTTTGATCGGTTTGAGATATTTTGGCTGGAAATTTCACACAGTGAGATTAATAATGGTATTAAGCCCCTTAGAGAGGCCTGCACATGCATATATCAAATATATGTATACCATGACACATTTTAGCCTGAAAACATATCACTGACTTTGAATTGCTCGCATGTACATGCATAAAGACAGTCATCATTCCGAAGCAAAAAGCATCACAGAGCATGTTCGTACGTCGTCCCACCAGAGAGGGTTTGATAATGCAATTGTTTTGACAGCTTGTTTATGATGATGTATTTATCTTTTTATTTATTTATCTTTTTTTAATCCGCTTTTTTCCGATTTGGGGAAGTTGAAGTTCTTGCACTAAATGTAGCGACGAAAAAATGACTACAATGATTTAAAATGCCAACATGCAGTGACTGGCTGCTGCCAGGAACATACAGCAACATGCATTTTTATACTTTTTAGATTTGTTTTAAAGAGGTTTGTTGTTTCATAAAATTTGCACTGAATTCCTCAAGTCAAGTTAGAGGCGTCAGTGTTAAAGTTATTTATCAGACAAATGTCAGGCTTTGAATTCTATGAATGAACAAATGTAAAGAAAAATAGTAAGATGACAGACTGACACTACTAAACATGAATGTTTGATTGTGATCTTTGAGCTAAACATTGTAGCTGCTATCATTACTATTTTGTTGCCGTATTTAACTGAGTTTTCTTGCGTAGCGGTAAAAGCCACAGTGGCTGCCGAGGGGTTGTGGGTGTGGTTTATTGTGACTGAGTGTGATTGAAATCTGTCGGACCCGTCAGAGATAACAAAACATCAAACCCTCTCTCACCGCTTGTCGTCATGGCAGCCGTGTGATCAACTTGCATCCTTTGGCGTTACTGCTGGAACGCAATAAACTTCTGAGTAACAGAGCTTATTGTTGTGTGTGCTTTGTTGTTTTAATTGTATCAGGTGCTGTATTGTATCACTATGTGAATCAGTATCAGACTGTGGACGATGTTCAAATCAGATTCACAATAACAGTGTAACAATAAGGATTTCCATCAGTCGTACAAAAGGTGCAGATGTGTTGATAAGGAAACAAAAGCACAGTTGACTCGCAGCAACATATTGAGTCAGTGGGACGTCGGCTGTGGTCAGTCGTTAAACTTCCAATCGCTGACAATCAGTTGTCATCACTCCTCAGATATAGTTCATATCTGAAATCGACTTTTAACAGTAAGATGGAAATGAGCTGCTGTTTTTTGGTAGTTTTTCTATTGCCTACTCTTGTTGAGGGTTAAGAACAGAGGATGTCAAAACTTATTAAGCCCTTGATTTGTGAATATGAGCTACTTAAATATAATTTGTAGATTGATCAATAAATACTAAAACCATGAAATATTTGGCATTTTGTTATGAAAGGTGACCTAAACTGACTATAACACACCCTTTTGATATATTTAGTGTACAAATAGAGGATGTAATACAGTAAATAAAACAAATATAGGCTGTTATACAGATACACTCTAAATTGTGATAATTCCAACTAATTGATTAACAGGTACATTTTTTAAACATTAAAATTTGAATTCAGTGCAAGTGAAATATTCACGTGAAATACAGATAATAACCGTTATTGTTACTTTAAACTGAAAATCTTAGGGCAATTTTGAAAATGCCACAAGAAATAGTAGCTGTTAATTTTATCAAATTGTTACATTTCTTAGCTTCTTATTTTTTTTTTTTAATTTTTCACTAATTTTAGAGCCTTTTTATAGGGTCCCCATGATAAATTTTTTTCGTTTTATGATATGTGGTATAGGAGGAATATTAAAGAAGAGTACTTCAAATTGCCATGTATTGTTGTACATTAATATATCTTGATGAGAAGTATTTTTTTATCGGGTATATTATATCGGGTAAAAAATGTACCCGACGTTAGTGATGGTGGGTTAGGGTTCTGGGGTTAATGGGCTCTGATCACGTGTCTAATTAAGAGGATGGGAGGTTAACGGTCCCAGCGCGTCACCGTGACGTCACGCCGGCAGAGAGACGTGGCACGCTGACGTTTAAAGGAACCGGAGCCCGAGAAGGAACCGGAGCCCTCATCCGCACCGAGCAGCCCCAGCTTCAAGCAGCCACCGGAACCGGAGACATGGCGTCCAACAGCGGCTCAGTCGGCCGATGGGAGGTGGTGAAGAAGGGGAAGAAGAGCAGCGGCAGCACCGGCAGCACCGGCAGCTCCGGGAAGAGCCTGACCGACAAGAAGAGCGGCGGCGCCGGGGGGAGGAAAGCCCTGTGCGAGAACAACCAGCCCTCCAGACGTAAGTGACCCGGGTCTTCAACAGCCGTTATCAAGTGTCTCCGGTCCAACTGTCATTTGGGGAAAAAAGGGGCCGGATGTGGACCTTCTGTGGCCCGGGGTGCAGCAGCCACATCCCGGGCAGGAGGGGCGAAGCTACTCGGTTAGCATGAGCCGTTAGCATCATGCTAGCAGTGGTGTCAACAGAGGCGTCGTCATCACTGAGGAGCTGAAAAGCGTTTTTCAAAAAATGACAGGATGTAGCTTCCCGCAAGTGATAATCCACGTAAACCCATGAGTTAGCATTAGCTGCTGATGTGTCAGATGAAACTATAAACATCTGTGTGTCCCACATCTGTTCAGCAGCTGGAGAGGAGAGGTCACTGGTTCCCACAGGAGCTGATGGAGAGAACATTAATCAGAATCAGAAGTATTTTATTGCCAAGTACGTTTACACATACAAGGAATTTGCTCTGGTTAATGGTGCAAACAATGAACATAGAAACATAAAAACGCAATAAATACAACATACTACAGAGCAATAAAAAAAAGGAAACCAGAATATATTTACTCACTGTATACTTCTTATTTACTCACTTTTTACCCATATTTATACAAAGTAACATTTATTTTGGCATAAACATTTCTGAATAAAAATATATAAAAAGTGAAGTAAAAAGTGTAATGCTAAATGCAAAACAGTGTTTTGTTAGTTAACTCAGTTTTCTGAGTTGTCATCACTCCTCAGATATAGTTCAGTTTTCTGAGTTAACTAACACAGATATGAGTTATTGTAAAAATCCAATTAATGAGCAGATGTGACACTGCTGCAGCTTTTTGTGCGAATTAGTCCCCGTGGAACCGGTGAAAACCCTTTAAAATTCTTATCAGCCTCTTAACTATCTTGTCCTCGGAGGTTTTGATTAGATCTCCAGCTATCTGTTATTTACACTATTGTTTTAAAGCATTCACTTTTAGCCTTGATTAATTGTTCAGGCTTAAATAATTATCAGAGCACAGTGAAACTCCCATCCTGGCTTCTCAGAGTCCATGATTCTATCTTTATATGTCTAATCAGCAGCTCAAATCCCAAAGATATTAACTTTAATTTCATGTAAAACCATGAAAAGTTGGTAATATTTCTCAGGTTGAAACTGTATTTTATTCAATTTGGCTTAAACAAAAAAAGAAAGACACAAATCTGAATATCAGCTGACATGAGTAGGAACTGAAACTGTCCTGAAGAGAGGACCCTCTTCCAAAGTCAGATTTTAAATGGAAGTCATTCAACAACTCTTCACAGGTCTGACGGCTACTTTAAATAAAGATTACAGCCCCCTCTGCCACGGCTGTTTGTTTGTGCACCACATTTATCAGCGAATCAGTCCGTTCAAAGTCTGTTGAGTCTGTGTCGAGGTGGCGTCGAGGTTTCGTGCCAAACAAATACACGTCTCTCTCTTTTTCTCGTGTAACCTGGACAATACTTTCCTCTGGATGTGTGCGACAGCTTTTCTAAATGAACAAAACACAGAAAAGATTAATTTTACCGATATTTAATATAATTTAGTTCCAGTCAGAGCTTTAATAGATGAGGCTAGACGTTTTTCTCAATACTAATTATAAAGCAAGTAAGATATATAACGATACAAAAGCTTTTCTGTAAGGGTTTCTATATTCTTGTTCCCTGTGGACTTTGCTGTAGTGTATTGCACCGGATCTGGAAGGTCATATGTAAGTCAGCTGATATGATGATACCCGACATGTCTGAACCAGTTATTGGGCTTCACAGGGTCTCCCTTCTAAAAAAAAGTGATGACGTCAGACCATGAGTTGACCAATGACTTAATATCTCACCTGCAATTTGGTGTGAATTCTATTGCCTTTTTAAAAACCCTTGTTTTTTTAATATAACGCTTCCTGTCAATGATGCACTAGGGTGTGAAATCTCGATTTGCTGCTCACAACATAACAAACTATCCCTGGAGCATTGAGTGAGTGAACGAATGGCTGAGGGTCTTTGTGGTGTGTGTGTGGTGTGTGTGTGTGGGGGGGGCATGTAATCTGAGGAGCTGTACACTGCCCAACACAACCCTCTTACAGGGTGAACTGGATTCTCACACCAGCAGCAGATTAGCTGTCAGGACACTTATAGAAACATATAGACACACAGAGGACAGACTTCAGCAAGGCAAGTTTCTCCACTAGTCAATGCAATAATGGATTTTTCCAGAATTTGTCTTGCATTATGTGAGACATGCATGACTTGAGTTATAAAATATTATGCTGGTGTTTACTGGGATAACTGAAAAAGATGACTGGGGAGATGGATATCAATCTGCTTGATGTATTTAACCCTTTGAAACTCAAGCTGTGCAAAGCCCTTTTTAATGGACAGCCTTCCTGTGTTATTTCATGCTCAACAAAAATCAAGAAAGTACAAATTTCTTCAAGAAAGCCAAAGTGCTATAAGTAAGCTTCATATTAGCGCTATAAAATCGCTCCCTTTTTCTTGTATCAAAGGGTTAACTCACTCAGTTAAGTGTAGTTGTTACTCTGGGGGACAATTGTGTTGATGGTTTACTCCTCTTGGCAGCTTAATCTCATTAGATGCTCATTAATGGGGATCAAAACACCGGTAAGAGGCGCTCAGGTAAACAAGCGTGTACTAGTGTGTGTTTTAAAGCCACAGTAGGGCTTACATTATTTAGATATTTATTACAAGCTCAGATTCTGCTCCTGGAAATGGAACGAGTGTCCACTCAGTCTTTCCCACAGTGACCACATATAGATGTGGGTTTCTCAGCAGCATGTTCAATGATCAGTGAGCAACTGGTGACCTCTGTCAGCAACTACTCAAGTTTGTGGGCGGGTCTGAACTCGTGTGCACTATTAGTTAAATACTGTAAATGTCTTTCCAGGATGAATCTGGGTTAAAGCTCTAGGAGTAACTTACTCTGAAACACACGTGTGTGTTGAGTGTTACTGTCTCATGGTGGTGACGTTTAAATCTTTTGCTCTTTGTTTGTTTATTTATTTTGAATGAATATATGTTTGTGACCACAGAAGGAGGAAAGTAAGAAAATTATGAAACACAATCCTGGTTTTGGTCTTTTCATCCGATTTGTTGACAATAAATTAGATTCTTTCACATCCTGGGAATCAAATAATAAAAGCTAATGTGAACACTTGATTGTCAGAAGTTTTTCAATTGAAGATATTATTTAATGTTGTACATGGCTGTAATACCCAGTGGTAGAAGAACGGTTTGACTCTGAAGTGGACGTGGCTTGTGTTTTCGAGAGGATCTTAATAAGTTACACACGGGGAAAACTTTGGATACAGCTGGTGCTTAACTTCATTCCTCTGTGAACTGAAATGAATGTTGCATGAAAGTTGGATAATAGCTGCTCATTATGCAAGCCACAAGTGAGGGAGGGAGGAAGGGATAAGTAACACACTGAATATGAGCAGATGGAGCAACCAGGGAGGAGAATGCCTTAGTTTTCATGGATTAACTTGTTTTCCAGGACACAGGGTCAATTGGGGAATAAAAAAAAGTGTTGAAGATCAAGGAAGTTAAAAACAAGTTTCCTCATATTTGCAATCTAGAGGCGTGTCTAACTAACGCTGCCTTGTTCCCTCCAGCACCCCTCCAGAACATTTTGTCAGAGACTGTGTACGAATGCTTCGATAAGATGGTGAAGAAACAGAACAAGGAGCAGGTTCCACCAGCAGCCGAGCCTCAGACCAAGAAGCCCACAACAAGTAAACCACCCAAGAAATCAAACTCCAGCAATACAGTCGCCCCTCCGACGCACAAGAACCTCGAGGAAGCCTTCAAAGCTGTGAGTAACACACAGTCCCAGGATTTGTCATTGAGCGAATGAAAACCTGTCGTTGAGGAATGTGACGCTGAGATTTGTTGACAATCTAAAGGACAGAGCATGGATTTAAACAGAGTTGATCATGGTAACAGATTTTTTAATATTTGAAGATTCTGTGTGTGAATTTCCAACTTTTTTCCCTAAATTTTAGAATCAAAATAATGTAAAATCTTCCTCATTATTTGTGTAAGAATATTCCTATGTCTTTTGTAAAACCACAAAGCCGCGTATTACCTCACACAAACCGAGAAACAATGCAGCATTGTGGCAACTTTAGAGCAACATGTCACATGGTCAGACACAGATTCATCTTCCCATAATGAACGTGTTGTTTCTGAGGCAACAGACGAGACTTACCTGCTCTTCTCTGCTGTTCTATCTTCAGCTGGATGTCGGGGACCTGAAGCAGCAGCTGGCTCACAGTCAGACTCTGTTCCCAGACAATCCGTCAGTCTGGGTCAAAGACCTGGCCGGGTACCTCAACCTCAACCTGACTGTGCCGGAGACAGAGCCCACTCACTGCAGCTATGCTCACGGTCGGTTGGTTTTTGGATCAAGATCCAAATATGCAAAGTTATACAGTGCAAATTGAATATGACCCATTTGTCAACAACCTGACATTCAAGGTTTTTGCAGTAATGTCATATCCTCCTGTTTTCTCCCCTCAGACTACCCATACTGCCTCACAGGGAAGGAGCTGAAGGGTGTGATTAAAGGCCTCATCAAACGCTGCAGTGACGTTCTGCCTGGTTTCTTCGACCACTGTGTTTACACCATGCTCAGGGAGCTGGACAGGCAGTCAGGTAAATACAGGAGGTTACATGAAGAGCTGGAAAGTGGTTTGGACGTTATCCCTCTTCGTTTGCTCTGTGTATCTTCAGCATTATTTCCAGAGTAGATTCAGTACTTTGAGTGAAAAGATGAGGAGATTTCTGGAGGATGTAGTTTCTGATGCATATCCTAATTGATCTAAATCATTTGGTTAGAACACCACAGGTTATATGGCAGAACTGTTCTAGTAAACTTAGTCAGTTAAGGATAATGAACGTCTGGGGTATTTTAGCTTTAATGAAGCAGCCAATAGTTGTGAGATAATAGGAAATGAGATGAAAAAGAATAAATGGGCACTGACGTGACACAAGGGTCCACTTGATTTTAAGGTCAGAATGTGTAGAGATTAGCAGGGAAGTTAAAAGTCATGTAACAAAATACAACATTGCTTTTCTGCCTTCAGGAGAACCACTTCATGGCTACAGAGTTTGCATCCAGGCAATTCTAAAGGACAAACCCACAATTGCCACACAAAATCTGCCAGAGGTAAGTGTGTGTGTTGCCTGCTTCACTGCACTGGTGTGTGTGTGATTTCAGTTCCAGTTCACTGCAGGATTTGTCTTCTGGAATAACTGTGCAGTAATATGTTGTTATACTCTTCCCCCCCCTTCTTCCTTCCTCTGCAGTATTTGGAGTTACTGCGGTCGGTTCAGAATCGCCCAGTGAAGTGTTTGACTATCATGTGGGCTCTGGGACAAGCAGGATTTTATGACCTCAGCCAGGGACTAAGAGGTAACAACAGTCAAACACGGCACCTAAAAAATTACACACATTCTCACACAACTACAAAAACCCTCCTTGAGTTGAGTAAGCACAGTGTTTCACTGTTCTCACAACTTCACTGCTGTTCCGGGTCTGTCCTTTCTCCCACTTTCCCAACTATCTGTGAGCACAACAAGTCTGGGTTAGGGGTTGATGGAGCAAGTCCAGTTTTGTAGTAAATGATTGTGCAGCAAATTTCCACACACTTTAAAAGACTTTACATAGAAACGTGTGTATTTATCCTCATGTTTATTATCTCAATTCAATAGCTATATATGGTTAAACTGTAAAATATCGAGCCTCAATTCCATTTGTTTGACACGAATCAGTCGATATATATATATATATATATATATTGTTATACTTTATAGTATCAGGATTGGCCCTTTGGAAGTCCCTTTTTGGTTTGTCTTGTTAGGGGCTGTTTAAAAAATGTGAAAACCCTCTAATCTCATCATCAGGAATTTAAAAAGTAATGAAGTGTTTCCTGTTTGAGCCTCAGACTGACTGGACTGAGAAGATGTACCAACTTGACCTTAAATGTTTTCCTGTGTAGTTTGGGAGGAAAAAATAATCCCATTTCAATTCTTAACACAAAATTGCATATTTAGTACATTTAACATGAGACTCAGGGTATTTCCAGGTTTGAAAGTGACTTGCTGGGCGGCTGTCATGCTGCTCCAGTTCTCATCACTCAGTTTCTTGTTTTTTCCTTGTTGCTGTTGCTCTGAGCTGTTTTTTTTTTAAACGGCGAGCTGAAAAGACCCAGTGTTGAGTCGTTTAATACCAGAACCAACTGCTCCACCAGCACAAGGTGAATCAAGTGTTTCTCTGTGTTCTCTGTGTTTCAGTGTGGCTGGGCATCATGCTTCCTGTGCTCGGAGTGAAATCCTTGTCTGCGTATGCCATTGCCTATCTGGATCGACTTCTCCTGTAAGTCTGACGGAGACATACGAGAACTGTGTGTTTCAGTTTTTATTTAGATCACGTAAAATACAACAAAAACCTTCTTTTATTTGTTTTGAAATGTTTGTTTCTGGATGTAATATGATCTTGAATCTCAAATCCTTTTGTTGTCCTCCTTCTTCCAGACTTCATGCAAACCTGACAGTAGGATTTGGCATCATTGGACCTAAAGAGTTCTTTCCTTTGCTGGATTTCGCCTTCATGCCCAAGATTGCCCTGTCATCAAGGTGAATGGAATCTAACGTGAAAATCGGCTTCACAGTCGTGTCAATTTCCCTTTAAGCCCATGTGCAATAACATGACGATCGGTTTAGGAATAAGTCGATGTAGAAAACAGTTGTAAGCTCATCATCTCTGCATCAGAAAAAACTGTAGAACTGATCATTTTATACAATTGAGTTTGGAACACATGTTTTTTTTAATCTCCCAAAAGCTAATAACCCCATATTGTTTGTGTTTAGTCTGCAGGAGCAGCTGAGGCGTCTGTACCCTCGACTCAAAGTCCTCGCCTTCGGAGCCAAACCAGAGAGCACGCTACACCAGTACCTGCCGTCCTTTCTGTCCAGAGCCACGTCAAACTGTCCTGAGGACATGAAGAGAGAGGTAAGACACACACATGTACTTTCTGGCTCTAAAACAGGGGTGTCCAAACTTTTCGTCCCGAGGGCCACATGCAAAAAGAGATACGAAGGACTGGGCCACTCAAGCCACGCCCCCTACAGCCCTGAGGGACTCAACCGGCTAGATGTCTCGTCTGCGTTGGCGGCCAACGGAGACGAACATCCGCACATGGCGGCCATCTTGCTAGGGGGCAGCTCGCTCACCCATAACATTGTGTTGGTAGTGGTAAATAACCATAACTTGCTCAATTTTCAACCGATTTTTAAACGGTTTGGTTTGTTATAAACGTCAGAGATGTAGATATGACACTGCATACTTATGAATAATTATGTTATTTTCAAAAAAAAAAGAATAATTTGTTAATCTCTGACGTTTATAACAAACTAGATCGTTTAAAAATCGGTTGAAAATTGAGCAAGTAATGGTTATTGAAAGTAAGTAAGTACCACTACAACACAATGTTATGGGTGAGCGAGATGCCCCCTAGCAAGATGGCCGCCATGAGCGGACGTCCAGCTCCGTCGAACGAGACATCTAGCCTTTATATATGATATCTATGGACTCAACCGTGTCTCTCAGGGCAGGGGGGCGTGGCGGCTAATGCTTCCTTCTTCCTTTAGTAGAAGGTTGCTTCGATGACATAGGAGATAGTCCGTTATATTACATTACATTACATTTAATTTTGCTGACGCTTTTATCCGAAGCGATTCACAATAAGTGCGTTCAACCCCGAGGGTACAAACCAACAACAACAAGAGTCAAGAAAGTACAATTTCTTCAAAAATAAGGTTAGGGTTAAGGCCAATTTATGCCTCTCCGTTGTTTCTATTACGGACAGATAAGACCGCCCTATCCGTCGTGAAACGCCCTCTCCGAGTGCTTCGGACAGCTTTTCGTACACGTCTGATTTTTCTAACTATCCGTCTTCATGTTGGAGACCCGACGGACCGCTCTTGGCTGTGATTGGACATCATTTCCGTATGACGTCATTTCCGTATTTCCGGACCTCAAACTTCCCGTTTACTTGTAGCAACAAACACGAACACAACTATGATTCTACGATTAATGTGACGTGTGTGTTAAGCCAGCGGAGTTGTCCGGCTGACGGTGGCTCGTTAGAGCACTGAGGGCATGTGTGCACGGTCACAGACGGTTATAACGAGCTTTCAAAACGGCGCTAGCAGGCTAGGCTAGCCACCATGCTAACTGCGGTGGTAACAGTGCAAGAACCCGCTGTCACGACTTTAATTCCACTTCTATCATGACACTGTTTCTATAATACCGTCAGGTTAGAAGCAAACACTGGGTAGTAGTTGTTAGTGCCGGGAGTCCCTGCTGACTGTGTGTGGAAGCTGGGGGGAGCTAGCTCCGTGTAGCTTCTAGCTACATGTAGCCTCAAGCAGATTCAAGCTGTGGAATCAGCAACACAGTTCGGAAACAAGACCGGGGAACCGCTGCGCTAAGAAACGATAACATCAGCATCTTGACCCGCTGGGTGTCACTTTATTTAGTTCTGTTAGTTGCCATGGTTCAGTGTGTGGGACGCAGGCTAACATGTAAACAGAGACACGTGGACGTCTTCTTCCCAAATGGGGTAGGCTTCTCTGAGCTCGTCTTCCGTTGCGCCACCTATGGGTTTGGCGATGAATTTTTTCCGACGTACGGACTGTGTCGGAGAAGTAAAAATCAAAAAGACTCTTTAGCCCCCGCTGAGACCTCTCCGAGAAACGGACACGTAGTAGTATATAAGAGCCTTTAGGGTGCAGTTTGGACACCCCTGCTCTAAAACATCGACAGAAAACATGAGTATTTAGTGTTAGTCCTCCTGAAATAAAGACAGAAGACACTTTTATTTGTTGGATGTGCTGATTGATTTAGTTTTGTCACTTTTATCAACCTATAAACTCACCATTTAACTGTTGTCTTGGATTTGGAAGAACGTATTGTTGGGACTGTGGCATTTAAAAGATTGTCTCCCTGTCCCTTGCAGCTGCTCAGCAGTATGACCGAGTGTTTGTGTGTGGACGTGCAAAGTCTTGGAGTATGGAGGCAGCTCTATACCAAACACTTACCCCAGTCCAGGTGAGTTATACACACTTAACCCTTCACAAAATGCTCTTGTACATGCACTGATTTAAACATTTCTACATTTTACAAGCTGTTAAATTGAACTTTTTCCTTTTTTAAAGTGTGACTATGAGAAAGCAAACACTCAAATCTGAATTTTCCAGTTCTAAACTCCACCTGTAAATATATGGGGCCACACATGAGGATGTAGTTAAGATTTTGAAGCTGATTTTCTTTCCTCTTTTCTTTCTCCAGTCTGCTGTTGAATCATTTGTTGAAGTCCTGGAAAGCCCTGCCACCAAAAGTATGACTCCCGCCATGACACAGATGTTTACAGAGAGAAACTGCTGTGTGAATCAATTCTTATACGTAATTAAACAGTCTTTTTAAATCGTCGTGTTCTTGACGGCTGTCTTGTATTTCACCGTCTTTAGCTGCGGAAGAACCTTGAAGAAACAATCCAGTCGTTCCGAGTGACCAATGAGGAGATGAGAGACACCGTTGAGACTCCGGAGCTTCACGAGTGCAATAGCCTGTGTCAGGTGAGACGCACAGTGCAAAGCAGACTTTAACCACTGAGCACATTTGAACCTGCGGTGCCCAAACACTTAGATTATCAAACATAACAATTGATTTGTTTTGTCACCAGAATCTGCAGGTGAAGATGCGTGGTCGTGGGTTCCCCTGGTTCAAGCTGCTCATGGTTCTGTTCATGTTCATTGCCGGCTTCATGGCACACGACGTCAGATCTCAGGGCTCCTTCACAGGTCCGTCTTTACAGTAGAACTTCCACATCTGGATCCGGACTTTTTATTGTGTTTGTTTTGTTCTTGAGGTCAAGTGATGTTCTGTGTGTTTCAGATTCCAGCACAGCGAAGTATCTGCGCAATTCAGGGGTCACGGCCGTATCTCAGCAGGCCTGGGGCAAAATAACCGTCTATTCAAAACAGGGCTTCAGGTACAAATCCTTCTTTAAACTCTTTGTCTAATAACTGCTCATGAAAATAAACAATTTAACTTGTATTTTTGCTTTTTCTGTAGCTGGATGGAGACAAACACCCCTTATTATTACTCTGAGAGTGTCCGGGTCCTGGGGCCACTGATGACCCAGGCCATGGAGAAGTCAAAAGCAGCAGCCATCTTCATCTCTGAAAACACCACACAGTTCGTCCTCTGGGTCAGAGAAAAGACGCCGCTGGTCATAGAATGGGTAAGAGTGAATATAAACAGCCATAAAACTGTCACTTGTTCATTTTTAAGATATAATCGCTGATCAACTTCTCTTCTTTGCTCAGGTCTACACCAACACTCCAGACAGTGTGTTCCAGGTGTTGGCGTATGTGAGGGAGCTGCTGCTCCTCCTCCATCACAACTACATCCTGCCAGCTCTGGCTTTTATCGCTGAGCTGCTACAACGAGCGTGGACCAACCTGCAGGCGTCCTGCAAGTCAGTGCACTCAAGCTTTAACCTTTATTTGAAATTCACCAGTGAACTGTGTGACAGCATGTTACATTTCACAAACTAAACCTCAGATTTCTAAAGATTACAAACCATTTATCACATAAATAGAGAATGTGACGACTGGCCAAAAAGTCAAATGTCTTGATATATTGGCGTATAGCTTATAAACCCCACCTCCTCCATGTTAGTGGACCAAACTAAAAATGACAAAATACTTAAAGTTGTTTTCAGTCATTTAAGTTTTGTTTTTTTTATCACACAGTTATTTATTCTGAGAAGTTTAATTTTTGTTATATAGTTTGTTTAAAATACATCTTTGTATTTAACAATAAATAAATTACACCTACATGTACATTTATAAGTGATGGGAATGGAAGTTATCTGTTTTGTTTGGCCTTCATTTATAAGTAATGTTGCTCTGACTCGGTTTCCATAGTGAATGCAAATAAATATAAGATTATATTCGGCTATATTTCAAACTCTGGTTAATAGCGTGACATGAAGCACAGCCTGTCGGACACTCACCTGCCTCTTGTGTTTCTCTCTTCCAGCGGTGAGGTGTCGGTGTCCTGCATGCAGGGCCACGCCGTGACCTTCGCCAATTCAACGTGGCAGCTGCTCCAACACACGACTACCGCCGTCAAGACGTGGGCTCAGGAGCTGCTGACGAGAGCGTGATCAACAACAACAACAACAGATACTGACTAACTTACACACACACAATAAAAAAACACAAGAAGGCTGCCTCTCAGTGCACTGGCTCCTCTCTGAAGCCGTCGTCGGACACTGTGCTGCAGATCAAAGGCGCTCACTCAGCAGAAACCGTCTTCTCTCTCTTGTTTTCAGCTAAATTTTATCAAATCAGTTTGCTGTTGTATAGATGTTTGTTTTCTACTGAACCTTTTTGTCACTGCTGGACGCTGAGGTCGTCTCTTTCTCTCTCTCACTCTCTCTCTCTCTTTCTCTCGCTCGCTCTCTGAGTTTTCTACCGCAAATTTCAACTGTTGCTTTAACAAATTGTGTAATTTATAGAAGATGTAGGTTTGTAGATGATTTATAAGCTGTTTTTATTTAAAGATATACTAAGAAAAATAGAGAAACTTGCTAAAGGGTGGGGAAAAGACAAAAAAAAAAAAGCTATTCCAGACTCAAGGACCTCATCAGCTAAACTCTGAGGACCACTTCATCTCCTCCTGCTCACTGTGAAGTCAGATCACTTGTTGTGTGATTGTTTGTGTCGGGCTCAATGAAGCCTTCATCGAGTCCGAGGAACTGTCCTGTCACAGTGAGGAGCTCACATCTGCCGGTGGATGGACTCCCTCACCAGATGTGGAGTTGACAATCCAAACAGGAAAGAGTCTCATCCGTGTGAAAAATAAAACCTGCTCGCTGGCTTTTTGTCTCGCACATCTTTGTCTTTGCTTCCTCTTCTGTCCCGTTTCTCGTTTTTATTTTGTTCTTCATCAGCAGCTCGACACCTGAGCTGAAATCAGCGCGGCGACTGTGTACTGATACTTGAAGTCTGAGGATATTCCGTGTGTGTGTGTTTGAGTCAGAGTGCATGTGTCGATGCACTTATTCTCCTTTAATTAACCCCGTGCCAACATCCTCAAGTACACTCATAATATAGTCCCCTGCACCCCCCTCCTCAGAAGAGCCGATTCACTAACATTAACAAGATGTTTGGACGGATAACGGCAACGATTCATGTCTTACTTTGTAATATAAATGATTTATAATAAAGATTTCAACCCCAGTCACTGTTTGTGTTTCCAATGCAAAGCTTCAGAAAACCATCAAACACCACGTTGACCACTGAGATCCAGTGAAGAGCAGGAGGTGATGGTTGGGTTATGAAGGGGGCGGGGTCATTTTGGGATGCTTAGCATTTTCAAAAAGGAAAAAAGTAACAAGTTAATCCAGCCACGCGGTGCTCGTACGCCACCTGGTGGAAGCAGGTGGACAATACATCCCCAGAAATGTAGTTCTGTGCACCTGCAATGTTTTAAACAGACTTGTGATACAATGTTCTTTACATTTTTATGACAGTTTTTACAGTAATCAGACTGTGGAAGTTGTTCAAATCAGATTCACATTAACAGTTTAACAACAAGGATTTCCTTTGTGTACCCAAGAAATCAGTCGTACAAAAGGTGCAGATGTGTTGATGAGGAAACCAAAGCACAGTTGACTCGCAGCTTCATATTGACTCAGCAGCTCCTCAGTTTAATTGGACCTGGCAGTTGTCTGTGATTGAACTGACAACAGGGACAAGATAACATGTTTCCACTGCAGGATTGTAAATGTTTAAACCTAGAATTAGCTTTCTATTGTTATCTTTTCCTTGCCACTATTTTGTGTTATCACTCCTCAGATATAGTTCATATTTAAAATCGACTTTTAACAGTAAGATGGAAATGAGATGCTGTTTTTTGGTATTTTTTCTATTGCCTACTCTTGTTGAGGGTTAAGAACAGAGGATGACACAACTTATTAAGCCCTAGATTTGTGAATATGGGCAACACAAATATAATTTTTAAATTGATTGATAGACACTAAAACCATGAAATATTTGGCATTTTGTTATGATAGGTGACCTAAACTGACTCTATAACACACCATATTGATATATTTAGTGTACACATAGTCATAGAGCGTGTAATACAATAAATAAAACAAATATAGGCTTTTAGATAGATACACTCTAAGTTTTGATAATTCCAACTAATTGATTAACAGGTTAATTTATTTATTTAACCCTTTGATACACACGCTATGCAAAGCCCTTTTTAATAAACATCATTCCTGTGTTATTTCATGCATGGCTGGGTGTTTTTTTTGCGATATTCTTTTATAGCTTATGCTTCCTTCTTCCTTTAGTAGAAGGTTGCTTCGATGACATAGAAGATGGCACTGTCATCAAAGGAGCCTTCTTCCTTTAGTAGAAGGCTCCTTTGATGACAGGACTGTCATCAAAGGAGCCTTCTCCTTTAGGAGAGCTGGGTTCCAAGACTCACCCAAGACTCCAGCTTGATCCTGTAGAACATAGCCTAGGTCCTCCGAGATTTCAAACTTGGAATCATGACCAATAATTATATTTTCGATCCAGAGGCGGGTCCAAACAATGCTGCCTTCGCTGGTGTCGTATTTACGCTTCTCTTTCTCTTTGTATTGCTCGCTCTCTTCCTTTATCTCTCTTAACATTAACGAGATGTTTGGACGGATAACGGCAACGATTCACGTCTTACTTTGTAATGTAAATGATTTATAATAAAGATTTCAACCCAAGTCACTGTTTGTTTTTCCAATACAAAGCTTCAGAAAACCATCAAACACCACGTTGACCACTGAGATCCAGTGTTACGTCATAAACACGTAACTACAGCATCACGTTGCATGGTTGCCAAGTCCGCGTTATTATTACCATAGAGTTGCGACAAATGGAAACCCAAACTCTTACGAACGGGCTACTGCCGGAAGTGGAGGGGGAGTTTTATTTTGACAATGACATTGGCCCCGCTTCGTTGGGCGGCGCTCTCTCTCTTCCTTGGACGCCGATGAGAAGGTACGCAGTTTGGTTGCTCTTCTGACTTTTATTAGTTTTAAGTTGTAAATAACATCAGAAGTTAGTGTACATGTTATATAATGTTGTTTAAATTATTACACGTGAGTTTTTTGTGTTGCCAAATATTGTATTTGTGTAAACCTGCGTGTGATGGAGAGGTGTGTCTGCTGCGTAGCGGCGTCGCCAGCCCGGGTGGCTACTGTTAGCATGCTTAGCTAACATGTTAGCTAAAAGCTAAGTAATGCAACGTCATGCAGACACTGTTTCCACAACTGCGGGTATGTGAGTTTGCAGTGGGTGGGAAGTAGCGAAGTAGAAATACGTTGTTACTGCTCTTAAGTATATTTTTTCACATATCTTTACTTTACTTGAGTATTTATTTTCCTGACGACTTGTATATTCTCAAAACTGTCTCGTCACTTGAGCAACCGGATGTTGGTCGGGCTGCCGTGGTCGACCGGGGTCGAGCAGGCTGTTCTGGTAACGATCCCTCCCCCCGCAGGTTCACCTTCAGAAACTTTGTTAAGAGTTTGACTTCCTCTAGCGCAGGGGTCTTCAACCTTTTTCAGGCCAAAGACCCCATAACTGGTGGAGAGATGGAGCAGGGACCCCCTACTATATATATTGTATAAAATTGTGTTTTATATTAAACTGGGCCTAGTGCCATATATAAACATAGCTACCCTGTTATTGTGCATTCAATACTAAGCTATTCAAATATTACACGGGTTCATATATTCATGTTTTTAATTTAAACATGTGCAAGGTACAAGGGTGGCCATGCCTCTGCCATTTATAAACAAACATATTGCATACAACACTGAGCTATTACAATAATTCACAGATTCATGTTTTTAATTTAGAACTGTGAGGTTGTCTCAAGTCTTTAAAGTTTCTTTGTTTGTCTTTTGGACCTGAACTGAAGAGAAAGACACTTAAAAATCACTCCAACTGATCCGGTTGAAACGCCTCTCTCCAGTGGTGGCTCTGGGCTCGTCCCCTTCGATAGCTCTGACTGCTGTGAAACTACTGCTGGTGAATGACCACGAGGGGGCGCTCCAGACAGGAGAAAACGTGTAGAGTAGTTTTCATGGATCCTTCCCAAGCTCTCGTTGATTGAGAGAGACTTGTAATACATTGGTCCTTATATATATCGAATATTAAAGTGGAACTTACTCTTATACACAGCAGCAGCAGCAGCAATGATACGCACACACACAACAGACACTGTTTACTCAGTAATATTTCCCTTAAATAATTTTCTGGTCAGACGAAGCAAATTCTCTGCCAGTGAAACACTGTAAATAATTAACTTTTGTTTCTTGTTTAATTCCTGTTAAACTTGGGACTGCAATAATTTGTGCTAATAAGTAGTGTTTTACGAATTCCAAAAGCATTTAGCTTAACAGACAATTCAGCGGTAAATGCTGATAGATTTTAAACATCATGTGAAACGTAGCTTACAGTATTTACTTAGTAACATGTATGTATACTAATATGGAACTGTTCTTTGTAGCTCGAGTGGGAACAGACTCGATCAACTTACAACTGTACTTCACAGCTGTGGTTGTGTGTTTGTCCAATGTATTGCAGAATAAACCAGTTCAACTGCTCCATACAATCCTGTCTCTTGTGAAGTGCATTCAAGTAGCAGCAGAGCAATATAGAGAATGTCACACCAGCAGCTGTTTTATTGTGTTTTGAAAGATAATTTCAGAACTCACTATGGAGCTTTTATTGTTGCACTAGTCCACATTTTAAATTTTTTTTGTAATATTAATGCCTGTTTCTTGCAGATCGTCTTCCAGCATGCAACAAGCAGAGATCAAAGTTTGACCCGTCAGACTGGATGAACTCTGTTAACGAAGAGCCTGAAACTCCACAGCCATTTAGGTGCTTTAATAATTGTAGAAAGTTTGTTCAGAAGTATTTATGGTTTTTTCCCCTTTTTTAAAAAATATTGTGGTGTAGACACAAATGATTTCAGATGATCAATAATCCTGTTGTTCTCTCAGCTCACCTCAATCCTTGACAGAGAAATATGGGATTCACAGGGAGCTGCAGATTGTGTTGACGAGGACCCCATCACCAGGTTCTGCATCTATCGCCTCCTTCACCAACACTCAGGTACAGAAGATTGTACACATACTCGCACAGACACTGTTTCATGTTGGTCCTCCACATGTTTAAAGACAGATTTAACTTCAGTTTCTTATTATCGTCTGACTTCACCTTTAATTTTTAACCATAACTAGACATTTATGGTCATTCAGGAAACCTCCAGTTTCTACATTTTTTTAATATCGGCTGCTGTTTCTCACGATATTGAACTGTTTCCAGGACGATTATCTGACAGGCGACGGCTCTGAGCCCATCTTTGACTTCAGTGATATCGATCCGACCAGTGCTGCCTCCAGCTCGCCCAAAGGTAGCTGCACTTCAAATATAATAACACAACCGACTTACAAGACATCTCACACTATATTGATTCTTCTCGTTACATTTGAGTTGTTTAAAAAGTCACTGTCGCTCCTGACGAGCTTCGTTTGACTTATTTAAAAATCTCCACAGAATCGGCAGCATCAGTGAATCCCATATTCGGTCCAATAACCCGCAAAGATCAATTCAAATAAAAAATTCAGAACTTGTTTTATTTGTAAAACCCACTGATTATGAACATGTTTCCGTTTTGTTTCTATCTAAAGTGGTTTTGTGTTTTCCAGAGATTCTGTGCCAGCGCTGTCGGTGTTTAGATTATATCAGTTTTTGTTGTGAGTTGTTGGCTTGTAGCTGCAGCTTCTTCTCTCTGTTGTGTTACCAGGGCTGGAAGAAGGAGCGGGTGGTGGCTGAGTTCTGGGACGGAAAGATTCTCCTGGTCATGCCCGATGATCCCAAATACGCCGTCAGAAAGGTAAAAGATGTCCTCACTGTTTTTAAATCAACCACCAACGATCCAATCCTTTTCTTTAATGTGGATTTTCCTGCTCTCTACCTGTTTGTGTGGCGTCAGGCTGAGGATGTGCGTCGCGTGGCAGACAGCGAGCTGGGTTTCCAGCAGGTGACTCTGAGCCGACCCACTCAGGCTAGAACCTACCTGTTCATCAACTCGGAGAGGATGGTGGTCGGCTGTCTGATCGCTGAGCCCATTCGACAGGTACGGCTGCTGGATGTGTACACGTCATTCAAACCTTCCTCTAGTATTTGTTCATAAACATCTGAAGGTTTCTACAACACCCCCAGTTGATGCCGCTTGGTTCTTTGTATCCTACAATTACATTAGAGCTAAAAAAATTATTTTCCTTAGACTCAGTGACCATACACTTGGTGCTTGCTCATTATTTCATATTGACCCCCCCCCCCTCTCCAGGCTTTCAGAGTCCTGGAGCAGCCAGACCAACAGAAGGACATGACCAAGGACGACTTCATGGAGCGACACCGAGCCTGGTGCTGCTCCTCCGTCCCGGAACAAGCCATGTGTGGGATCAGCCGGATCTGGGTCTTCAGTCTGGCCAGACGTCAGGGCGTCGCCACCCGCATGTTGGACACCGTCAGGTGAAGATGAAATCCTAACGTCTTCTTACAAAGCAGGGTTCTTGGGTATTTGGACATGAAGTAAAATAGGTCTTAACCACAAAAAGGATTTTCTTTAGGGTCCGTTCAGCTCTGAGAATCTGGTAACGTTGGTAAAAAGGTCAAAGGTGGCAACAAGGTCAAGTTGCCAGGTCACATAGTTGAAATGGGAGCACTTCTCTCCCTCTTACATTTAATATCACTCACATATACTCATCACTTATATTCAGTCCGTTCAGCTGTTTCAAGTGTCATATGAGGGGATAGATGATATAATGTCTTTTTCCTGTCGACCGTTAAACTTGGCACCGACTTTCAAAAGTCTGTTAGCGTTACCTGAGCACAAATGTCATTTTCTCAATCCTGCAGAAAAGACCATAAATCAGTGTCCCTCAGAGATGCGGATCCTCTTCCTCTCCTCCCGTCTTCCTGCCTTTGCCATGTCACCCTCTAAAGCTCCAGTTCCATCTTCTCTCTCTCACCCTGCACCACGATGCCCAACTCCCCAAGAGTCGGCAGATTAATTAGTTGTAAAACAAATCCAGCCATATCTCCTTTCTCACTTTCTTCAGGGACTTGATAGATTCTCAGATTGTTGCGGCGCATTCGGTTCTGCAGGTCATCACATAGGTCCGTGACGGTAAACGACTCCTGATTTTCTTTCCTTAATTCTTTCAGTTCTCGAAGTATCTCCGCCATGTTCATTGCTCCTTCTTCTCCGCTAGCTTCGCCTGGGGCAACGTTAAACAGCGGCCCGTTTTTTCCTTTTGCCTCTTCTTGGGTTTTTTGCTGCTTCCCTGCGTTTCTTGTATTTCTGGACTTGCTCATGTCTTCCCTGAGGACTAAAATTGAACTTGTTCTTTTACAAACTGCGGTTTTTCAGGCTTGCCTTATGCCCTACAGCTAGATGTTTTAGG
This sequence comes from Limanda limanda, assembly GCF_963576545.1. Classification (NCBI taxonomy): domain Eukaryota; kingdom Metazoa; phylum Chordata; class Actinopteri; order Pleuronectiformes; family Pleuronectidae; genus Limanda; species Limanda limanda. Next base: position 4,044,786 of record NC_083653.1, on the reverse strand, counting down.
AGAGCCACAGAATCCTTTTCAATTTGTTCTTTAGTTGACGCACAGATCATTAAATCATCAACATCTTCCTGGTGTATCTCTAATGCAAAAACCCAGAGTCTCCCCCATACCAGGATGGTTAGACCCAACCTGGCACACACCTCCTGTCATCAGTGCTGCCTTGAAAACTCAAACAATTGAGTCGTGGTTGAAGTGTAGCAGCAATGCCGCTGAAAACACGGAGGGACAAGTGCCAAAGAAGGCATAACCAGGCCGGCAAAACTTTGTCAGTATTCAGAAGAAAATGTTTTGATGGGATTTACGTCCACGAGTTGCCACCCAGCCAAGGCTTTGTGTTTTTTATATGGGGAGAGATCAGCCAACAGTTGCATGAAGCCAGCACATCTTCAGTGGCATCTCCAGACAAAACATGCAAGTCATGTTGGTAAGCCACCAGTTTTTTAAGAGAAAACTTTCTGAATTCAGGTCAACTCAAGACACGATGCGGAAAGCCTCCACGACATTACTAAACAAAGGTGGAGAACCGCAACCTTACAACCAAATGAGGATCTACCTCAAACCAGCATCAGGTTTTTTTTAGGTTTTTTTTAACAACATATTTATTGAGTTTTACATATTAGAAACATACATTCAAACATTTATAAACATACAAACGTTTATGAACACCCCCCACCCACAATCAAACACTCAGGGTAAAGAATTAGAGGCAGAAATCAAATAACTTAAAATAAGATTAAATAAAATAATAATAAAGAAAAAAATAATACATATATAAAAATATAAGAATAAATGGAAGTAAATAAATACATAATTATACAAATACAAATAAATCAAATTAAATTCCAATCAATCAAATCAAAAGCCTAGATAAAATAACGTTCTCTTATTCATAATATTAGTTAGTTACAAATAATGTTTCCTATTAGGTGGTGCTATTTTATTCTGTTTCACTCATTCATTTCCACTTGGTCGCTTTCCAAAAATTGCATGGTGTCCCATATTTCCTTGAATTTACTGTTTTTCCCTCTGACCACATATGTTAATTTCTCCAAGGCAAGGCAAGAAGCCATTTCCCTTAGCCACATTGCAGTTGTAGGACCCCAGCATCAGGTGTTAATAGAAAGAAACCCTTGTGTTTCAGAGGACTCAATGGAGGACAGCTTTGACGAGGACGCCTACTACGAGAGGCTGGGGACGAGGCCGGCGCTGGACGCTGAGGCTCTGGGGGGCTCGTACCGGAGGATGGTGGAGCTTTTCTATCTGTGCACAGAAGAAGATCCCAAGAAGAGACCCTCAGCCGCCCAGGTCGTCCAGGCCCTGGAGAGCAACGCCCCGCTGAAGCAGACGCAGAGTGAGGTCATCGTTATCGACTGATGTGCAGCGTCACGTTTGAGCAGCAAATTCAAAATAATTGAGTCCGGTCAGGACTTTAGATAATAGATCAATTAAAGACGGCAGGTTGTATCAGCAAAACTTGAATCAGCGGCTCATGTTTAGCTTTTCTTAAGGTTCTTTGTAATTTACCAAAACAAACTACAACCTCCAGGACATAAATATAGAAGAAACAGCATCGTGTTGCACTAAAGTGTTTGACCAATGTACATTAAACTTAAATGAATTAGACTAGACTAAATAGCTACAAACATTTTAATTCAATTAAAAGCACAATAGTTGAATGAACATATTCAAATGACATTCCACCCACAAATCTGTGATGTTCAAGTAAAACAATCAAAATTGACACATAACTGGATTTATAGCTTTATTTTATTCAAAAAAATCTTCTGTACAGACAATAACCAAGTAAACAAAACCAAAAAAAGGGTCTGCAGCCAGGACATCCCCCTCCTTCCTTCCTCCATCCTCATCTCCACCTCCACCTCCATTTCAAAGCGACACTTAGGACATGTCGTTTTCTGTGGGAAAGACAAAGAGGCCTTAGTTAGTTCACTGTCAACAAATACACAAATTCAGATGACTGTTATGTTCTGGACGATCAACAGGATCCACATGAGGAGCCGATTTAGCACAGATGTAAGGGATGTCCTGATCAAATGTTCTTGCCAAAATCTACTATTTTATTTTCTAACGTTGTAAAACTGCACACTATTTGCAAAAGCTAAGGAAGCTACTCTAACTCATATGAGATTGACAGAGATCATCAATGTCTGATACTGATCAGGCAGATGTATTTAAGAAATCAATGACAGATATACATACCACGTTCAAGCTGCCTGCCAGGCATGCCCTGTGGAACAAGTGTCCACAGGGCGCTCGAACCACCGGCTGCACCAGCCCCAGTGGCGCCAGGCAGACCGGACACTGTTCTAGGCCCACCGCACAAACAGAAATTGACATTACAACATTACTCTCTGTGTGTGTGTCCTTCAGTCACATGCATGAGCTGCAAGGAAAATTGTTATCATGCTGGTTCTGTTTATTGAGTTTAGCCAGTTTAACACTGTGTAATGTAATGTTTAATTCAAGCACTTCACTACCAGTAACAACGTCATGATAAAAAGCTTGTGTCTGTCATTAGCTTGTGATGATACGAAACTTAAAACACAGTGAGTTACTATGGGAGAGCATTGGACAGACATGCAGTTACTCACACATGAGCTGCTCTCTGGTGGGGAACACCCTCAGCCCCTTTAAGATGGCTTCAGTCTACAAGTGACAGAGCTACATTCTGACAAAAACGTCCTTAAATGGATGTGCAGCTTGGTGTCATTACAGGGCTATTAAATAAATATTTTAAAAAGAAAACAGTTATGTACCTTTGCCACGGCGATTCACCTTGCAGCCTCCACCAGGTCCACCATTGTGTTGCCACATGTAGTACATCGTCCCTACAGTGAAAATACACAAAAGTTTACACACAGACATCAGCAGATCGAACTCACACACTCACGACTTGAAAATCAGTTATCAACCGACAAGAAACAAGAGAAAACAATACTGAGATGTCAGTGAACTGGCCATACTACATTTTACTACAGTAAAAGTACAGATGTCTTAACCCCCCCAAGTAAAACAATCAAGATTTACACATAACTTGATTTATTATTTTATTCTTTCATGCAAAAAAACTTTCATAAACTAAAAACCAAAATAAAGCCAATCCAAACACTGCTGCCCCGACCTGACAGATTAAGACAATCGCCACAATAACTGCGATCTGCACCCCGAGCAAAGTGTAGGAATCACCCCTTTCTTCCTCTTCCTCTGTGTCGTAGCGGCACTTTGAACAGGTGAGGGGAGACATGTGAGGTGAGACGGGTGAGGTGAGACGGGTGAGGAGAGACAGGTGAGGTGAGACGGGTGAGGTGAGACGGGTGAGGTGAGACGGGTGAGGAGAGACAGGTGAGGTGAGACGGGTGAGGTGAGACGGGTGAGGTGAGACAGGTGAGGTGAGACGGGTGAGGAGAGACAGGTGAGGTGAGACGGGTGAGGTGAGACAGGTGAGGAGAGACAGGTGAGGTGAGACGGGTGAGGTGAGACAGGTGAGGGGAGACGGGTGAGGTGAGACAGGTGAGGGGAGACGGGTGAGGTGAGACGGGTGAGGTGAGACAGGTGAGGTGAGACGGGTGACTTCACTCATTGGTTGACTGTGTTTTTGTTTTATTTTCAGTTTCAGCAGAAATCTGTTGGTGATGGAAGTTTCCTGGACGCTGGTGAGAGGAAGAGACCAGAAGGTGAAACTATATACAAACACTAACCAGACAGGGCACCTCTCTCTCGCTCACTCGCTCGTCCCCTGAGCGTCCTCGCTCGAACAGGGGGGGGGCAGGCTTTACCTGTGATGATCCCTTCACAGAGTTTGACTTCCTCTAGAGTCAAGTTTGATCGTCTTCTCGGCGTCCGCCAGGTTATACCGTGGTTTATTAGTGTTCAGATGCACTAGTCCATTGCTATTTGTGTGTTTTAAGCGTGTTTTAAGCGTGTTTCATACATGTTGTCATACTCCACTCAGGGAACATGTAATCTTCTGTTGTGTTGTTGTCCAGAGGTTTGTGAGTCGTGGCTTTGGGGACAAACTATGTGGATCTTTATCTTGATAAGCTCCACCTCTGTTGACTGTGGCCACACCCCCATGACTCAAGAGGTCAAAGTATTGAAACATCTGTTCTGTTCCAGATGTTTCAGGTGGTCCTCCTCCTCCTCTTGGCTCCGGCGCTGACCAGCTGCCGTGTGGCTGAGTTTCCAGCTGACTGCAGCCAGGTCAGTGAGGTCGGAGGTCAGCACCAGAGCGGCCCCTACTCCATCTACCCTGCAGGAGAGAACCTCGGAGTCCAAGTACGTTCACACGTTTTTATTATTGGACAGAAACATGTTCACCTCTCATACGTAGAATCATTAAAGCAACATGTCACTGATACTGATCAACAGCGCCCCCTGCTGCCATATGAGGGGATTGATTCCTGCTGAATCTTGGAGATAAACTCTGGTTGTTAATAACTTCAGAGTGTTTCTAACTGATCTCAGTTCAGCTTCACTCTTCAGCTGCAGCTGGTTGAGACAGGTTGTGACTCCCAGTCAGTTCTTCTCTCAGGAGATGGAACCCACTCACAGGGGGGGGGGACCCACTCAGCAGGGGGGGGGGGACCCACTCACCGGGGGGGGGGGGGGGCGACCCACTCACCAGGGGGGGGGGGGACCCACTCAGCAGAGTCACAGAGAACAGACGCTCAGGGAGAGAAGGAGGAAACTTCCTCTTGTTCTCACTCACACATCAGACTCTCTCATCCAGCTGCTGCTTTCAGGAGGAAACGTTTGAATGAAGTAGATTCCATTCTTGCCATGATCACTGGTATCAGATGAATCTCTGGGCTTCTATTGGTCAGTGTCACCGAACGTGTTGGAAGTGGAAAAGACGAGAGTGAAACACTAGAGTTGATCACATGTGTTGATGTGTTGCAGGTGTACTGTGAGATGAGTCCAGACCAACCAGCCTGGACAGTGAGTATTTTTACTGACTTTCAATAAACATAAAATCAGTCAGACTCATAATCCTCTGTTTACCTGCTCAGGTGATTCAGACCAGGATGGATGGAACCGTCAACTTCTACCGGCCCTGGACTCAGTACAAGGTCGGCTTCGGTTCGGTGACAGGAGAACACTGGCTCGGTGAGAAGTGGAACCACAAGAACAGCTGAGAACCTGACTGTTATTACACAACCCCCTTCAACTGTGTGTGTGTGTGTGTGTGGGTGTGTGTGGTCACAGGTCTGGACAACCTCCACTATCTGACCCCAGGACCCACGAAGTTTGAGTTGCAGGTGGACATGGAGGTCTTTGAGGGAAACAAAGCGTCTGCACATTACAGGATCTTCTCTGTCGATTCTGAGTGTAACGGATACAACTTCACTGTGTCTGGATTCACAGATAAAGGAGCAGGTAAGTGAGAGTGTGTGTGTGTGTGTGTGTCTGTGTGTGTGAGAGAGACATTTATCATTAATCTTCTTTCATTCTAGAAAATAAAAATGTTGTTCAGTTTTTGTTCTTTTCTTGACTCAAAAGAAAACTATTAAAAATCTTTTCCATGGACACTTCTCCTGAGAGACGGCATCGAACTGATAGACAGAGACAGGCAGAGACAGACAGAGACAGACAGAGACAGATAGAGACAGACAGAGACAGATAGAGACAGACAGAGACAGATAGAGACAAATAGAGACAGATAGAGACAGACAGAGACAGAGAGAGACAGATAGAGACAGATAGAGACAGACAGAGACAGACAGTGGAAGATAGAGACAGATAGAGACAGACAGAGACATGTTTCCTTCAGACAAGTCCCTTGTGGATTACAGATATTTTTTGTCTATAACACTGTCTTCTCTGTGTCTTCTGGGTCACTGTAGTAGACTCCATAAGCTATCACAATGGCATGAAGTTCTCCACCTTTGACAAAGACCAGGACACGGCGTCTCATAACTGTGCCTCATCCTTCATGGGAGGTTTCTGGTTTAATCAATGTTACCATGCAAACCCGAATGGGGTTTATCGCTGGGGGCAGGAGAAGACTCCCAATGGTGTTGGAGTTTCATGGAACTCTTGGAAAACCCATAACTACTCTGTGAAGTCCATGGTCATGAAGGTCCGTCCTGTGCAGCCTGAGTAACTTTCAAGGAGCAGCAGCCGACCACATGTTGATCTGTCTCAACATCTGTCGCCTTCATCAGTCAAAGGCAAATTAAATCACACGTTTGAACCCTGATGTTAATCATCGCCTTCTGCATGTCCTCAATAAACCAGACGCAACAAATCTGATGTGAACATATGTCTTTGTCTCATGTGTCTTTTCATTGGTTTTGGGCAATGTTTTTGTGCAAACCACAGGCCTCCTTTTCGGCCTGTATGTGTAGTCAAAGCCTGAAAGCACATGTTTCTTTGTCTTGAGAAAGCCTCCCGAACTCAGTCTCCTAGAATGCTGCATGTTCCTTTCTTCTGGACAACTTCACACAAAGGTGTCAAGAGCTGCCAGGGTCCACTCCAATTGGTCACTCTGGTCCCATGACCTGGGGGCCACCGGGCCTATTTAAGAGCAGGCCTCCTCCAAATTCTTCCTCTTTCTCGAATCTGAGGGCGGAAGGCTGCTCCAGCTCTTTCCATCGAACCACCGAGGACAGCAGGCGACCAGCCGTCTCTCCTGCAACTCTGAGGGAGGGGGTCCAGGCTGCTCCAGCAACTCTTCTCTTCTCTTCCCAACAACAGGAGGTCAGAGGTCTAGCTTCCAGCTCACCTTCTCAAGGAAACCTCCTCGCAACCCAAGCCTCTACCAACTCATCGCAGCGACTCGGTCCTGCAGGTAAAGATTCAATAAGCAACTGAACTGCACAGCTCAACAGAACCGTGGAAGCAGAGACCACACCAGCCAGAAGACTTCACAGAACCGGCAGGATGAACTGCTAACTGAACTACAGCAACTTTCTCCCTTTCTGAGGACTGGTAACATACTGGGCTTAATAATGATACTAGACTAGAAGCAAGACTGTTTATTTGATTCTGTGTGGTGTTTTTAAAATTTGATATATGTGATGTTATTATAGTTACAAGCTAAATGAAAGTTAAATGTGAGTTACGCTTACTCCATTATCTGATTAGCATTTTCCCAGACACCGCATATCACTACCTACTTAGCTACGTCCCCTGACCAGAAGAAAGTGGGGGGCTGCTATCTTAGGGGCCATCTTAAAAGCCCACAGGAAGGTGTGACTTTCTTTGTTAACCACCATTTTGAGAGCCCCTCATTCATACACACACACACATTCATTCACACTGACATACACATCTTTGTTAGTAAGTTTTGTTAGTAATTTGTGTTTTTATACTTTATTATGTTCATAATAAATGTTTTCTTTTAAAAATGTCCTTTCATTAATGTTGCATAAGTGAATTTTGCCAACCGTTACACTGTTAATAACTCTGTAAACCTTCACTGTTCATTATATAATCTTTAATAGTAAATATTGAGATTTCTAATTGAACTAGATCTAAATGAGATTGATCTTAATCAATAAATTGGCTATCTTTTCCCTTCTGTGAAGGGTGGTGCCCCGAGAGAACTTTAAACAAACTAAAGTTATGATTCAATATTAATATTTTAAATATTAATGTTTTGTATTTTATTTTGATAACCAAATTTATTAATTGCCTAAAGGCACACCATCTTATGGTATCACTCCTAACTATTTTTGCTAAACATTTGTTTCATGTGTCTCACTGGGTCTCATGTATCTCATGTGTTTTCATGTGTCTCAGGTGTCTTCATCTGTCTTCATGTGTCTCATGTGTCTTCATGCGTCTCATGTGTCTTCATCTGTCTTCATGTGTCTCATGTGTCTTCATGTGTCTTCATCTGTCTTCATGTGTCTCATGTGTCTTCATGCGTCTCATGTGTCTTCATGTGTTCTCATGTGTCTCATGTGTCTTCATCTGTCTTCATGTGTCTTCATGCGTCTTCATGCGTCTTCATGTGTCTTCATGCGTCTCATGTGTCTTCATGCGTCTTCATGCATCTTCATGTGTTTTCATGTGTCTTCATGTGTCCCATGTGTTTTCATGTGTCTCATGTGTCTTCATGTGTCTTCATGTGTCTCATGTGTTTTCATGTGTCTCATGTGTCCCATGTGTCTTCATCTGTCTTCATGTGTCTCATGTGTCTTCATGCGTCTCATGTGTCTTCATGTGTCCCATGTGTCTTCATGTGTCCCATGTGTCTTCATGTGTCTCATGTGTCTTCTTGCGTCTTCATGTGTCTTCATCTGTCTTCATGTGTCTCATGTGTTTTCATGTGTCTCGTGTCTTCATGTGTCCCATGTGTTTTCATGTGTCTCAATGCGTCTTCATGCGTCTCATGTGTCTTCATGCGTCTTCATGTGTCTCATGTGTCTTCATGCGTCTTCATGTGTCCCATGTGTTTTCATGTGTCTCGTGTCTCATGTGTCTTCATGTGTCTTCATGTGTATCATGTGTCCCATGTGTCTTCATGTGTCTTCATGCGTCTCATGTGTCTTCATGTGTCTTCATGTGTCCCATGTGTCTTCATGTGTCCCATGTGTCTTCATGTGTCTCATGTGTCTTCATGCGTCTTCATGTGTCTTCATCTGTCTTCATGTGTCTCATGTGTTTTCATGTGTCTCGTGTCTTCATGTGTCCCATGTGTTTTCATGTGTCTCAATGCGTCTTCATGCGTCTCATGTGTCTTCATGCGTCTTCATGTGTCTCATGTGTCTTCATGCGTCTTCATGTGTCTCATGTGTCTTCATGTGTATCATGTGTCCCATGTGTCTCATGTGTCTTCATGTCCCATGTGTCTCATGTGTCTTCATGTGTCTCATGTGCCTCATGTGTCTTCATGTCCCATGTGTCTTCATGTGTATCATGTGTCCCATGTGTTTTCATGTGTCTCATGTGCCTCATGTGTCCCATGTGTCTCAAGTGTCTCCTGCACAGACTCAGACTGTAAATGACATCACTCATCGTATTAAACGTACAAATTGTGAAATAAAACATTCGAGCTTCTGTTTCTTCAGATTCTTTATTTCAGGAAGATTTTGAATCGTGAAATTTATCAATAAGTTTCCTTTCATATGAAAACTGTCGTCACGGATTCTCACTGATTCAAATTCATGAGTCAATTAGGGATCAAAACAAAGGTAGAATAAGTGTCTGGATGTTTCTTCTTCTTCTTCCTGGTATAAAAATAAGATCTAAGTGCTTCAGCACTTTAATACTGTCTCTGCTTCAGCGTGTTCACAGCTCAGGCGTCAGCGCACAACTCTCCAGAAACATCTCAACAAACAAATCATCAGCTGCTGCTTTTAGCACTAGATTCGTTTTTATCATAAAACACCAAGTCATACTCAAAGTCACCACTAGAGGGGGCCGCTTGCTATCTTTTCACTTGAAAATATACTTTTATTTGCACATGAAAAATGATCAAAAGTTGGTTTATTAATACAAACTAAATGTGACAACGTTGGATGGAAACGATGAGGAAACTGAACCTTCATCATTTCAACAACATTATGTTTGGATCACTTCTTCTTCTGTGGTTTAACGGCAGTGACGGGAGAAACACTCCAGTTAAATTAACATGTTTCTGTTGACATCTGGTGGCGACTTGATGTTTTCCATTTTCATCTGTGAAGCTGTACACTCGACATCATGGTTACAAAGATATTCACAAAGTAAAATGAGCTTTCTTGTATTTATTAAATGAAAGAAAAAGAGTAAATTATCTCAGAGAATTTGTCTCATATTTTAAGGACGAGTAATAAATGTCTCTGACGTCATGTTCATCAGACCAAAGCGTCCAGGGTCCCGAGCGTGTCTCCACGTTAGAATCCCAGACTGAAGCTGCATCTTCACAGACAAACTAAACTTCTCATCTACAGAAGTTTGAATGATTTAAAATCCAATGAGACTAAAAGCAGTGAAATGATCTGATTTTACTATATTTTACCTACATTTATACCCTGTGAATCAATATTAGCTGTATAGTCTATAGAATTAACAATATTACAACTGTTTGTTTCATCTGGAGTAATGTATAACTTCTGGACTCAGGCACAGGGTCAAACACAGAGCGTAACCATTTGAGTGTTAAACTGACTGCAAAGTGCAACTTGGGGAAAGCGTGAGAAGGAAATTCATCTTGAGATTTGAGATAATGAAAGCACGGATTCTCAGGAAGGAGAGAGGACTAAAACAATGAACCATTTCATGAATTATTATGGGGAAAACATATGAAATCCTCCTCAGGTCTCATCTGCTTGGTCTCTCCACTGTAAAAAACTCCCTTCTTGACAGAGACACCTGGTGGAGTAAACCTTCTCTCACAAGGATGTGCTTGCAAAAAACTGCACTTTGAGAGACATCTGGCCAATTGCTGCGTGCCCTCAAGAAAAGAACCGCCTCTGTGTTGCACGCTGTGTCTTTTACAAATACTGTGGACTTGGAAAAGTGGGGGCTTCTTCTTGACATGATCCAGTGACCTGGTGACGTGTCCTGGAGAACTCCAGAGACTCTCTGTAAGTATTGTTCTTATACAATAAACGTATTACTGTGAAACTTTTGAACACTGAACTTGTCTAAATTATTAACCTTTCCCACTTGAACCTCAAATCAACGAACACGCTGTCTGGTCCTGAAGGGACCGGGCTCAACAATAGCCCACACACCTTTACCAGGATCATAGGAACCTTAAACAGGATCCACAAGCCACATATCGTGGTTATAGAAGAAATAGTCCACCATCAAACTGTAAAAGAACCGAAGAGCAAAGTTGTGGTCTGAGAATTGTGTATTAAACAATACTGCAGGCACTGAAATCACATTGACCCCTTGAGGTCATCATGGTGTAAGAGTCAAAACTGCCGAATCCCTTCCTTTACCGTAGCTAACAAAAATATAAACAAACGAAAAAGAAAAGTGTAAAGAAATCGACAAACCAAACAGAGACACAAAAATAGACAAAATGCACCACAGAAAACGTGGCCTCAGTTCCCAGTTTGGCGTTATACCTTCTGTGCGAGCGGCAGCGCTGACCGTCGACCCGACTTCATGCGGCTACGTGCATACACCCGGAGGAAAAGGGCCAGGAAAACCACGCCGACACCGAATCCACCTGCAACGGTGACGGCGTGACCGTAAAGGAAACAGGAGAGGAGGATGGCGATGGCCTGCCTCAGGGTCGTTATGATGGTGAACACGGCTGCACCGAACTGGCTGATGGTGTAGAAGATGAAGAGCTGGCCACACGCCGAGCACACGGACAGCAGCACGGCGTGTAAGGCAAACTCGGAGTGACGCGTCATGAAGGCCACCGAGTCGAAGAAGGCGCCCTGCTCCAGCAGCGAGCCCACGGTGAAGAGGCAGGAGAACAGGTTGACCCCGAACATCATCTGCACCGACGACATCTTGTGCTTGAACAGGTTGTCCTGCCAGTTGGAGGTGAAGCTGTCGAAGACCACGTAGCCCACGAGGATGAAGATCCCGCTGAACGTGGTGACGTTGGACGGGTGCTTACTGGTCGTGCTGGACAACAGGAACATGCTGACTCCCAGTGAGATCAGAACGGCGGCCAAGTATTCCAAGTACTCGTAACTCTTCCGGGAGACGAGCTTCCCCATGAGCATGACAGGAATGACTTTGGAGGCCTTGGCCAGGACCTGGGTGGGGAAGCTGATGAACTTGAGGGCCTCGTACTGGCACCAGCTGCTCATGACGTTGGAGAGCGAGGCGAAGGAGTACTTGTACATGGGCGCTCCGTGGCGAGGCTGCTTGAACAGGAGGCACCAGAGGCCCGACACGGTCAGAGCCAGGATGCGGTTCATGAAGACCAAGAACTGGGAGTCCTTTAACTTCTCCCCCTCCTCCTCTGGAGTCGTGGCTCCATAGGAACGAGTCATCACCCTCTCCTGCAGCACCCCCCATGTCAGGTACGAAGCCTGAGAAGAAGAGTGTTGACGTTTCAGGGGTAGAACTCATGAGAAAATGCCCTCCTTTTCTTTTAGCACATGACGGAGTGTAGGGATCAATATTAGGGCCTTGAAGAGATTATGTGAAGAACATTCGTTTAGAAGGATAAAACCACGCAATTCTTATTCAAATATAAAAGAAAAAGGAAAGAAAATCGTCGTCTCATTTTGATAATGCGTGGCCCTGATGTTCTTTGTCCTTGTTGTCACAAGTTGGTTCATTGTGACGGATCTGTCCAGACACAAAAAGCAACTAAAGCAACTACCAGGACATTTCACTCCTAGTTCGTTTTATCCCCAATGCTTGTTCACCTACTTCAACTCTATGTGTCACATGACTTCTAGTTGTTAATATTAAAATATTGAGAATTGCAGATTCATAGTAGTATAAAAACAAATACCCGACATTTGTTGTTACAGTACATTTCATACAAATTTCTGTAACTTTTAAAACAATGGGGCAAACTGAGTTAGAATGTGTTGATCAGGCTACGTGACTGTGTTTTTGAGCAGCTCCTCACCTGAAGTCCAGCAGCACAAAAGACTAGTTTGATTCCCTGTTTGAGCGACCAGCCCGAGTCGCCTTCGTTCCTCGGGGCAACCGACACGTCATCCAACAGACCTGTTTTGGCCTCATTGCCAAATACACAGGTCCTTATTAGAGGATGGCAGATCCCACTACCTGGAAGGTACGGGAAACAAACAAAAACACAAATGAAGTTGATATCCAGGGGACTACAACGATTAATCTGTGGACTCAAACAGGTATACATTTCAAAATTAAGCTGTTTTCAGTCATGAAGTCCCAAGTTGTCTGTTGTTTGTTTTGCGTGTGTCCAAACCTGTTTCTAAGTAATTGGTGCGCTTGAAGTAGCAAATGAGGAGGTAGCCCGGGATGATGATGGTGGAGTATCCCAGTATGTTGATGAGGAATCTGAAGAACCAGACATCGGTCCAGCCTTCCAGCAGCGGGGACTCCTCTGCAGCCACAGTGGAAGGGAAGAGAAGCAACAGAAGTTGCGAAACCCTAAAGGAGAAACACACAGAGACAAACATATCATTCTGAACCGACCACTAATCTACATCTGACGAGCCAGTCGTTTGTGTTTCATTGTACGATTTAAAGGGACAGGTGACACTTTTTGTAATATTAAATTGAATACCAGAAACTGATGAAGCTTTTTAAACTGCTCCTTGATCTGGGTCTCTGTGAGTCCGGCCTGGACCTTAATGTGTTTAGCTGTTTGTTCAAACTCTACTTTAACACGTTCAAAACTCTGTAACTTCTTCTTCAAGGGCTCCAGAGTTTCCTGAAGCTGCTTCTTGGGTTGTTGTGCAGCTTCATCGATGGGTCTGAATCTGTGGCCGGTGTGTTTTTCTGAATCTCTGCAGACGACACACACTGGCTGCTGATGGTCCAGACAGAAGAGTCTGAGTGTCTCTGAGTGTAGACTGCAGAGAGCAGGTGAAGAGCTCTGATCTCTCTCCTGTAAGAAGGTCTCACACAGTTTCTTTAACACCAGGCTAACAGGTGGTTCAATCATTGAAGGTCTTCTCTTACATAGTGGACACTCTTTTACTTCTTTGTCTTTCCACCAGCTCTTCACACAGTCTTTACAGAAGCTGTGGCTACATGACAGAACAACAGGATCTGTATATTTTGTCGTGATTATTATACCTTACGCGTGACTTTGGGCATTCAGTAATTGTGGCTGTCAGAAACATTTAATACAAGACATAAAGATTCCTTTGATCTATGATCACTGACACCATAGGACTGACACTGTCACTGCAGGAGTGGAGTTGTTGTTTACGGTTCAGCATCAAAGGATTCATGGTCCGTGCATGTCCGCGACTTTGACGCCACGCAACGGTCACACCGTGTGACGAAAAATCGATCTTTGAATAACTTTGTATCCCCATCTTGCATCTTGTTGTGATGACACTCATCTCAATTTGAAGTCGGTCTGATGAAAGCCCTGATACAAGTACCTCAAAGTAAAAAAGTGGAACATGGCCAAAATGGCCACTAAATGCAAAATAGCAGGCCTCTTGTGGCGTTTTTCCAATTGCATCTAAGACTTTTTTGTTTGTCTGGTCATGATACACCTGTGTATCGATTTTTGTGAAGATCGGTCAATGTGAACAGGTTCCGGGGGTCTCGGGGGGGGGGGGGGGGGAATTCCTCCAGAATACGTAGATTTTCACCACTTTCTAACTTTCTGCACATTTTTATAAGAATTTGAGCATGTTAAAGCCCTCAAAAAGCCAATTCATTTGCCTGAATAATAATAATAATAATAATCCTTACAATTTCAATAGGGTCTCACCTGACCTCTGATGTCAGTGCTCGGGCCCTAATTAGAAATGCAATGTGAACAAGTGATCTCAATGTGCATACTGTAAATCTGCTGCAATTTGAACCAATACTAACAGTGAAAATAAAATGTTTTGATTAAATATGTTTTTTTCCTTCCTTTACAGAAGTGTTGAAATATGGCTACATTTCTGCGGATCATATTTTTGCATCGTCCACCTAAAGCTAGAAATCTACAGGGCAGCTCCTGAACACTATCTTAATTTAAAAAAAAATTATATTACATATTTTATACATTTACCAGATTATATAAAATCTAGGAAAGTGTACCTTTGATTATAGTTGTTTGGAATGGTCACACAAAAATACTTTAAATTTTAAGAAGAAATGATGATATGATGGTAATGTTATTGTTAGACAGTATATAAAAATAGTACAGGATATATAGTATATAATATAACATAATATATATTTATATATGAAAGTAATTATACCAATATAATAGCAGTATATAGTAATAATGGCAGCAACAGTATATATAATAATAATAGTAAATATAATAATAATTAAAAAGTTCACCGTGACGGAAGAAACAAGTTAAAAATAATAAATAAAATTTCTAGGGCTGCACAGCAGCACTGAGTGGGCCCGAGCACATGCATTTTGAAGCGTTGCATGCGTTATGCCTGAAAATAATAATAAAAACAGAGATTCCTTTGATATTTGACCGGCTCAGCATCAAAGGATTCATGGTCGCAGAACATCGTGTTTTCATGGCCAGAACATCGTGTTTTCATGGCGTGTAATCAAACTTTGACGCCAAGCCACGGTCACACCGTGTGACTAAAAAAAAATGCGTCAGTCAGTTTTGATCTCCATCTTGTTGTGATGACACTCATCTCAATTTGACGTTGATCCGATGAAAACCCTGGTACAAGTACATCAAAGTAAAAATGTGGAATATGGCCAAAATGGCCACTAAATGCAAGATAGCAGGCTTCCTGTTGTGTTTTTCCAATTGCACCTAAAGACTTTTTTGTTTGTCTGGTCATGATACACCTGTATATCGATTTTTGTGAAGACCGGTCAATGCAAACACGTTCCAGGGGTCTCGGGGGCACCGTTGAGCCATTTTGCGATGCCCATTGAAAATTCCTTCAGAATACGTAAATTTTCACCACTTTCTAACTTTCTGCAAATTTTGGTAAGAAGTTGAGCATGTTAAAGCCCTCAAAAAGCCAATTCATTTGCCTGAATAATAATAATAAGAAGAATTAAACATAGCTGTATTTGTGCTAAACTGCCTCCAAAAAGCAAATAATAATAATAATAACAATAATAATAGGCTCAAGGTTTATTAAAGTGAGATATGATTTAATGTATGGAAACAGATCACACTGGGTAACCTTCCTTATTCTTGCAGGAGTCAAGGACACCATCTGGCTGCACTCTGCATCATGACACATGGGATGTCAGACTGCTGTGGTAAACCAAATTATCATCTAACATCTGCCTCCCCAGTCAACATAACCTTTTTTAACTGGACAGGACAGGTAGCTCCAGATGCAATAGAAATCAAGATGTCTTTTTTGATTAAATGTTGATATTTTATATTATTATATATACTGCAAATACAGCTTAGATCAATATTATTCAAACATTTCAAAACTGTATAAATGTGAATGTGATAACAGTTCAGCATTAATTAATCATAAAAGCATAGGTTAATCTATATCTAAATATTTTACATACACAGCATCTTATCTCAAGCATACTGCTCATATAAATAGTGATTTGAAATTTCAGAGCAACATATTACCCTCAATTATAAGAATATCCAGGTCTTTGCTGAAACATCCGTGATCTTTCATGTCTGTGACCAGGGTTATGAAACGAGTTTGAGCCTGAAAGCGTGTTACTGTACCTCCCGAATCAATGGGAGAAATGGTTTAAAACACATATGAATTAGATTAACCAAGGAATCAGAATACATGAGAAAAAAGTTTTAGTCTCTTTCTGACTATCCCATCGAATGTGCTAAGGCATTGGTGTTCATTCACCGTCGAAAAAAGTCTGTCATCGTGCTTCTTACCTGGAGAAAGGGATTCTATTTGTACTCTTCAGCATTCGACCAGTGGAATTATCGTCTAAAATGAAAACATCCCAGAGGTACATGGAATCCAAAAAACGTACACATCACAGCCGTGCAGGACTGCTCCCCTTTTTTTCTTCTCCTGGGTCCTTTCCTTTCTGTGTCATGCTCCACAAAGGAAAGGGGCACTTTCCTCTTTTAAAGGAAACTCCTGAAAAAGTTCCTTCCTTTGCAGTACAATTGTGCACATGCAGCCATGAGTAATGGGATCACATCCTGTGTTCGAGGCACAACACTGCTCTCACAAAGCCTCACCCTAAGAAAACTATAACACTTGTTTTAATTAATCTGGTCAACGTGGGAATATCTCACATGTCTGCCTGATAAAAAAATAATATTATTGAAGAAAGCCAATGTTTGTTCACAGCAAATACAGTTTAATTATTTATGATGCCAAAAAGATAGTCATCGATGTTAATGAAACAAAAAGTAAAACTGAAAATTAATGTGATCAAATTTATTTTAGCATTAACTAATGTCAAAAACCTCTGTTTAAAGTCTACAGAGTTTTCATGGTGTATATATCAGATCCTTGTAACAGTGGTTTATTGTAGTCCAACCACTGGGTGGTGTATTTTCCATTCCTCAAAGAAGACACATAAGTACACTGTTCTGATATTCCAGGGGTTTCAAAGGACCCTACAACATTTTCATTTTGCCATATTTATCTTGTTATCTGTATTCATCTCCACATTAAGGCTAAATTTGAGAGAAAGGACCAATGAAATAAAAGTCAGTGACACTAACAACCTGCGAATAAGAGGGATTCAATTTTACTTATTACCATGGATATGATCTTTCCCTAGTTTGTTAAAGTCCAAAAACTTTTCCATAAACAGTATGTAACTGATTTTAAAAGTAATGAAAATTCCTTCAGAATATGTAAATTTTCACTACTTTCTAACTTTCTGCACATTTTGGTAAGAAGTTGAGCATGTTAAAGCCCTCAAAAAGCCAATTCATTTGCCTGAATAATAATAATAATAATAATAAATGAATAATAATAATAATAAAAATAACAAATTTTGGTAAGAATTTGAGCATGTTAAAGCCCTCAAAAAGCCAATTCATTTGCCTGAATAATAATAATAATTAAAGCCCTCAAAAAGTTCTACCTTTCTGCAAATGTTGGTAAAAAGTTGAGCATGTTAAAGCCCTCAAAAAGCCAATTAATTTGCCTGAATAATACTAATAAAAATAAATATGATAGCAAAAATACAGTATCAAAATAAAATAAAATTTCTAGGGCTGCAAAGCAGCACTGGGCGGGCCCGAGCACATGCATTTTGAAGCGTTGCATGCGTTTTGCCTGAAAATAATAATAAAAACAAAGATTCCTTTGATATTTGACCAGCTCAGCATCAAAGGATTCATGGTCGATGTATGTACAGGAGATCGTGTTTTAATGGCGTGTAATCAAACTTTGACGCCAAGCCACGGTCACACCGTCTCACTAAAAAAAAATCCATCAGTCAGTTTTTATCTCCATCATGTTGTGATGACACTCATCTCAATTTGAAGTTGATCCGATGAAAGCCCTGGTACAAGTACATCAAAGTAAAAATGTGGAATATGGCCAAAATGGCCACTAAATGCAAGATAGCAGGCTTCCTGTTGTGTTTTTCCAACTGCACCTAAATACATTTTTTGTTTGTCTGGTCATGATACACCTGTGTGTCGAGTTTTGTGAAGATCGGTCAATGTGAACACGTTCCAGGGGTCTCGGGGGCACCGTTGAGCCATTTTGCGATGCCCATTGAAAATTCCTTCAGAATACGTAAATTTTCACTACTTTCTAACTTTCTGCAAATTTTGGTAAGAAGTTGAGCATGTTAAAGCCCTCAAAAAGCCAATTCATTTGCCTGAATAATAATGATAAGAAAGAATAATAATCCTTACAATTTCAATAGGGTCTCACCAGACACCTTTGATGTCAGTGCTCGGGCCCTAACAATACTGAGATGTCAGTGAACTGGCCATACTTGAGTAAAAGTACAGATATCTTAACCCCCCCCCTCCCCCCTCCCTTGTGTGTGTGTGTCAGCTCCTGACTTGTGTACTTACATTTGGTCCGGGCGTAATCCCAGTCAAACAACTTCTGCACCACCTGCTGGCTCCATCTCTGGCTTATCAACTGCACCTGCCAATTTGATGACAGCTGATGTGGAGTGTCAGAGGCAGGTAGCGACTCGTCCAATCACGTCTCTGTACCTGCTGAAGCTAACGGTCAATCAGTGGAGCCAGCACCAAGGGAAATACTGATTAAATTACTTTTCTGATCTGTTGATGACTAAATGAAGCAGAGCAGCTCCTGGTGCAGTGGTTGGGACACAGTGAGTAACTGTGGGAGAACATAGGACAGACATGCAGTTACTCACCCATGAGGTGCTCTCTGATATTGACCTCTCTCATAGTGTTCAAGATGGCTTCAGTCTACAAGTGAAAAAAAGAGGAGAATCACATTAAACCGCTTTAAGATAGTCTCTTCCTACTAAACGATGGGGTCCTGTCTCTGCGTTATTAATACAATGAGGGTCACTAATTAATCTCGCTCCGGGCCTCTGGTTGAGCGGTTATCTGTCAACTCTCCATATTCACATACATTATACACCATCCTCTCTGAAAAGCATATATATCACCTATGATACTACATTCTGAAGTGGACAATTACTATTTCTTTACCTCTGGTTTTATTTTCATTTTACTTGTTTTTCTTTCCTCTTTACTAAATTGTGTGTAATCAACCATTTATTCTTATTCTTATCCCCCTTCTTTTTCTCTTGGAGTGAGCACTGTTTGATGTTTGTTGTTCTTTCTATGTATTTCTATGTACACTGTACTTGAATACCATGTATAACAATATTGTATACAGTTGAAAAATGGACAAAGAAAGTAACTGTCTGAAAATGCATATTGTTTTGTTGAAAACTAAATAAAAAATAAGTAAAAAAAAAAAAGATAGTCTCTTCCAATATTTACCAAAAAACGATATGTCCAGTATATGGCTAAATGTATTTTGATCCTCCAGCTACAGAGCTACATTCTGACAAAAAACATCCTTAAATGGATGTGCAGCCTGGTGTCATTACAGGGCTATAAAATAAATAATGTAAAAAGGAACAGTTATGTACCTTTGCCATGGTGATATTAAGGTCCACCACATGCAGGTCCACCACAACCTCACCACACAGAATACATTTTCCCTACAGTGAAAATACACAAAAGTTTGCACAAAGACATCAGCAGATAGGACACACACACTCACGATTTGAAAATCATTTATCATACGACAAGATATATTGAGAAAACAATACTGAGATGTCAGTCAACTGGCCCCCCCCCCGTGTGTGTGTCAGCTCCTTACGTGTGTCCTTACATTTGGTCAGGGCGGAATTAGAGAGAAACAGTTCTTGCAATACCAGTCTGGCTCCATCATTAGCAACTGGCAATTCATCAACTGACAATTTGATGAAGGTTGGAGGCGCTGCCAGCTGATGTGGAGTGTTAGAGGTATAACAAGCGACTCGTCCAATCACGGCTATTTCCGGAAGCTGTCGAATCACGTCGTCTCAGAGTTGAGAAAACAATCAATGGGGTCAATTCTCCATTTTCAAGTGACGTCACTCGAGTTGAGCGCCAACTGCTCAGCCAATGACCATGGCCCTCTTCAGTTTTCGGCGCAGCCACGGGACATTTTTTAAGGCCACGGCCAATTCATCTAGGTGAAAAAACACTAAAATCACTTAATTTGAAATTCTTATATGATTTTATGTGTACACAACATTTCTAATGTCTGAACAATTATAATAGATTTGATTATTTTTTGTATTTTAAAATTGGCCTGTTGCAAATCCTTATACGTCATTGACCCATTGTAATAATTGATTCATGTAAAATTATAAAAAGAACAGGTCCTGGTGATTGAGTGAGGAAGCTCTTGGGACACTAGCTGCCTCAGAGATTCCCTTTTTTTCGAGTGTAATGTAAAAAGAAAAAGGAACAGTTCTTGTACCTCGGCCCTGTGGGTGTCAGGTTCATCGCTGTCCCAGGCGTAGTCCATTGGATGCAGAGCAGCATGCCCATGCAAGACAAGAAGATAGTGAGAAAAGGATCCAGGGAGGAACACAGAAGTGAAGAAAGCAAAACCTTTTACTCAGATAAAATAATCTTCCTGGTTCATTTAAGTCCCAGACTTCAGCCACCGGCAGAATCAATAACCCCCCCCCCCAAAAAAGCCACAACTGTTCCAAATGGAACGATGCATGCCATGCTTAAAAGAGCTCTGATCTGCTCCCAGGTGATGGTGTCCTTGAGTCCATCTGGTGGCGGAATTTAGGACATGTAGTTTTCTGTGGGAAAGACAAAGAGTCCTTAGTTAGTCCACTGTCAACATATCCACAAATTCAGATGACTGTTATGTTCTGGACGATCAACAGTATCCACATGAGGAGGAGATGTAGCACAGATGCAAGGGATGTCCTGATCAGCTGCTCTTGCCAAAATCTAATATTTTTATTTTCTTACGTTGTCAAACTGCACAATATTTGCAAAAGCTAAGGAGGCTACTCTAATTCATATGAGATTGACAGAGATCATCAATGTCTGATACTGATCAGGGAGATGTATTTAAGAAATCAATGACAGATCTACATACCACGTTGAAGCACAGGCCCAGGCATTCCCTGTGGAATCTGTGTCCACAGGGCGTTTGCACCACCCGGCCCTCCACACCTATCGGGCCGAAGCAAACTTCGTAGTGTTCTAGGCCCACTGCACAAACAGAAATTGACATTACAACATTACTCTGTGTGCCTGCATGCGTGTCCTTCAGTCCCATAGGTACTGGGGACTGGAGGTGGGACTTAAGGTGGTCCTGGAGTGGGGAGTGGAGGTGGGACTGGGGACTGAAGGTGGGACTGGAGGTAGGACTGGGGACTGGAGGTGGGACTGGAGGTAGGACTGCGGACTTGATGTGGGACTGGGGACTGGAGGTGGGACTGGAGGTGGGACTTGATGTGGGACTGGGGACTGGAGGTAGGACTTGATGTGGGACTGTCCTTTGCCAGCAGACAGGACTTCCTTCCCGGTGTATCTGCTCACTTACTGATGTCTGTACTTTACTGACAGATGTATATATCTGGTGGAACCACTCGGCCAGGCATTCCCTGTGGACCATGTGCTCACAGGGCAATAGAGCCACAGGTCATCAGGCACACAGGGTACTGCTGATCTGCACAAACAGAAATTGACAACATTACTCTCTCTTGCCAAAATCGAATTTTTTTATTTTCTAACATAAAACTGTGCACTGTTTGCAAAAGCTAAGGAAGCTACTCTAACTAATATGAAATTGACATCAGAACATTACTCTCTGTGTGTGTGCGTGTGTGTCCTTCAGTCACATGCATGAGCTGCAAAGAAAATTGTGATCATGCTGATTCTGTTTATTGAGTTTAGCCAGTGTAACACTGTGTAATGTAATGTTTAATTCAAACACTTCACTACCAGTAACAACGTCATGATAAAAAGTTAAAACAGAACTTTGTCTTACAGGCTCAGTAGATTGTGATGATACAAAACTAAAAACCAAAATTTAAAAGGCATTTTCCTGAATGTGAATATGTTCTGCTATCTGCTACTTATAAAGGAAATATTGTAATTGAATCGGTTTACAGGGATCTCAGATTATTTTTATTGATAGTGCTTAGATCTGTATATGGAGCCAGCACAAAGGAAAATACTGATCAAAATTACTTTTCTGATCTGTTGATGGATTGCTAAATGAAGCAGAGCAGCTTGTGAACTTGGGATTTCATATCCATATTCATATTACATCCTGTATTCGCCTGTGATCCCTCAGTATTTATACTCTGCCGTTTCCTGTTGAAAGTATACTAGCGCTGCTTTCAGATGTTTATATTTAGTCAAGGACATTTCTGAATATACCCACATACCTTGATTTATTCATTTATGTAAATGTTAATTTTCTTTTCTCTCGCTACCAGCTCATGTTTTTCTGAGCACTTTGGAAGGAAATGTTTACAGACACTGTTCAGAGCAGAAACCCTGATTGTTCGGCTTCATTCTGTTTTGTAAATATGTTCAATAAACACGTCGTCTTTGTTTGATGAATCTAGAATCACTTCTTAAATGTTTCAAAGATCACTTGTTATAAGTTCACTTAAAAAAGATTGTTTTATAGTTTTCTGTACAACTATTAATGTAAATCAAGGCTGATAGTTTTGGGAGATTTATTTACAGGTGAACTGTGGCTACTGAAATTGTGACGAATAGAAACTTAAAAAGATAAGAAATAAAATAAAAACAGGTTGTTGTGTTTTTTGTCAAATTTAGTGACAGTCTGTTTGCTCTTTTCTGTGGGATTCAAGTTCTGTTGTGAGCGTCTAAATATTTCACGATGACCCTTTATTGAAATATGGTTGTTTAAATACCTGGTTAAATCCACCGGGGACTGGCCGCCTCCCTATGGGCTTCCTCTCCACCTACTGCCCCCATCGACTATGGAGGAACAAACATAATTATCGTACTAAAACACAAGTGTAATTTCTAATTGACTAAAAACATATATAATTGTGCGTTACCTGTGTTGTCTGATTTCTCTGCCATGTCGGTGTCACCGTCCTTTTCAGACACAATGCCACCAAGACTGGTTTCCCCGAGAAGTGAGGCCATCCTGAGCTCCAGCGGTGAAAGCTCGGGTGTGCCAATGCTGCTGGTGTTTCTGCTCATTTACTGATGTGATCATCAGGCAGATGTATTTAAGAAATCACTGACAGATATACATACATGGTCGAGACACTCGGCCAAACAGTGCATGTGGAACTGGTGCCTACAGGGAATTTGGGACAATCGTGGTGCCATAGGTCGTCATGCAGACACAGAACTCCTGTCCTGCACAAACAGAAATTGACATTACAATATTACTCTGTGTGTGTGTGTGTGTGCGCCAGTGTAATGTTATGTTTAATTCAAGCACTTCACCACCAGTTACGTCATGATAAAAAGTTAAACCAGAACTATGTCTGACAGGCTCATTAGATTGTGATGATACAAAACTAATAACCCAAATGAAAATTTAAAAAGGCATTTTCCTGAATGTGAATATGTTCTGCTATCTTCTAATTAAAAAAGAAAATATTGTAATCCAATTGGTTTACAGGGATCTCAGATTATTTGTATTGATAGTGCTTAGATCTGTTGATGTCACAGAATTACATTAAACAGCTTTAAGATAGTCTATTCCAACATTTACCAAAAATGATATGTCCAGTATATGTCTAAATGTATTTTGATCCTCCAGCTACAGAGCTACATTCTGACAAAAAACTTCCTGAAATGGATGTGCAGCCTGGTGTCATTACAGCGCTATAAAATAAATATCATTGTAATTATTGATTCATTATGATATTATTATTATTATATTATATATCGTATTTTATATCATACTCTCTGTATATTCTTTGTATATATATTTTCTATATACACATATTTATACATGTGTACATGTTATAATTATAATATTACTACTATTATTATTATATATACTGTTGCTGCCATTATAACTATATACTGCTATTATATTGGTATAATTACTACCATATATAAATATATATTATGTTATATTATATACTATATATACTGTACTATTTTTATATACTGTCTAACAATAACATTACCATCATATCATATCATCAGTACTGTTACCATCATCTTGCCACTGTACATTATCTACCTATTTATCTTGTGTTTCTATTTTTTATTCTTTCTACCTCAATATTTTTTTTTTTATTGTATTGTATTTTATTGTATTCAAATATACCGGCTGCTATGACGATTTAATTTCCCTTCGGGGATGAATAAAGTATTCTATCTATCTATCTATCTATCTATCTATCTATCTATCTATCTATCTATCTATCTATCTATAAATAGAACAGGTCCTGGTGATTGAGTGAGGAAGCTCTTGGGACACTAGCTGCCTCACAGAGATTCACTTTTATTTCCAGTGTAATGTAAAAAGAAAAAGGACCAGTTCTTGTACCTCGGCCCTGTGGGTGTCAGCAGGGGCGTTTCTAGGATTGAAAGAAAGGGGGGGCTTAGCCCCTAAGGATGCTGAATGTTTGCGCGCGCAGCGCGCGCCAATTTATTTTGAGCTCATTTGGGGCTGCGGATATCCATTGTTTCAGACAGTTCATAGATTGGTTCAATCAGAAAGAGTGTGATTTTTTCTCTGTATCTTTGCTTGCATTCATTCAGTATGAGATAACAGAAGAGACAGAATTTCAGGGTCATTGTGAAATTTGACAATACAAATATGAACTTTTCTCAAATAGAGAGAAATAATTTTCAACTTCTGAGTTGTTTATTTGTAGCTAGCTTATTGTAAACATAGCTCAGTACGATATTCCCTTTCATTTGCCTCAAGTAAACCTAAATTTAAGCAGGTAACAATCGTTAACAACTACAGATAGCCACATTCTGTAACTACCTGTACTTACAATTTCACTCTGTGCATCATTTACTATGAGCTAAACTCCGCGGCTGTAATCCTGCTGTCTTGATGAGAGACGTTACTTGGAGTGAGAAAGCCAGCGCAGCAGCGATGCAGACTCCCCAAGGTCCTAGTGCCCGGTCTTTTTTGTTAAGTATGATGAGAGGCTATTGGATTGTAATTTGATGGTGGAGAAAATATACAAACCAGAAACGCACTCACATATGTAGCATGTGAGACTTATGAATAACTTGTCCATGTGTAAAACAATAGTTTAATTTTTTTTTTTTAAATTAAAAAAAAATCCCAATAATTATTTGGGGGGGCTGAAGAACATTTTAGGGGGGCTTCAGCCCCCCTAAAACAGGCCTAACGACGCCCCTGGGTGTCAGGTTCATCGGTGTCCCAGGCGTAGTCCATTGGATGCAGAGCAGCATGCCCATGCAGAACAAGAAGACTTCACTGCTGGAAGATGAGGATGTGGATTCGTATTCAGAACTGCAGGAACACATTTGTGAAGAAAGTAAATATCCTTTTGCTTAGATATCCATTAAAATATATATTTAATACAAATAAACATCCTGGATGTCCCTGGCGCCACAGGTTGAACAGGTGCAGTGAAAATACACTGTTTGCCTTACACATCGAAAATTAAGTTTCAAAAAGGAAAAACACAAACCTGTAGAAAACAACACACATCCTCTTGCTGCACCTCCGTTCTTAAACACACAAAATAAAACTGTTAAATATCAAAGGGCTGCCGAAATCCCCGCGACGCTCAACAAAATGGCGCTCCACCATCGAGCTGCAGAAAGTTTCACCGTGAAAGTTAAATGATAAACTTTTACAAAACACATCGACACTCACAACGGCAGCGTAGTGTCTTCGTATTTACAATATGCAAATCAAACCATTAGTCTTTCAAAGATTATTATAAAGTAGCAGCAGCAAATCTGACCTACCTGCAGCGATTCAGGTGGGGAGTGGCCGACCGGAAGTACGGGATTACGAGCTGATTACGATGGAACACAGAAATTGCACAATAACGTCATTTCCGCAGGAAACGTTAATAAGGAAAATTACAATGAATATAAATAGTGCATTTCTAACTCTGTTCCACTCGCAGATAATGAAAACTGATCCATCACAGTTTTTGAAAAGTCACCGGAGCATTATTTTGACTTTTAAAAGATTTAGGGATAACTTCTTAATTCTGTGACACTTATAACATCTCTGAATATGTTCTTTATTTGAGCCTGTTAACGTTTCCTGCTGAATAAGTAAGACCAGGGTTTCTCATAAAAGAGCACAAATGTACTTAAAGCTTGAATGTGTAGAATTAAATAACATCTAGTGAAGTTTCAGGTTGCAGCTGAACACACGTCTACAGTGATAGATGGCAGGTGGGCCTGGTTGTTAAATGAAAAATACATTAACTGTATTTGTTTAGCACCTGGCTGATAAAAGGCACAAGGTTTATGGATATTTCGTTTTTTATTGTCATTATTATAGACTGAATTCTAAACTTACTCATACTTTTAAGGACACTAGTGTGTGTGTGTGTGTCTGTGGTAAATTTACAATATGTGGGTCAAAGTATGCTCATACTGAAACTGTATCATTCACCCTAATAATTTGTTGTTAGTTGTGTGTTTTATGTATCAGGTTGAGAGAGCGTCACCAAGATGTTCAAGCTCAAACAGGAACAAGGACAGGAGAGTGAGCCTTTGTTTACTCAGTAATATTTACTGGAAGATGAGGATGTGGATTCGTTTTCAGAACTGCATGAGCACAGTAGTGAAGAGTAAAAAACCTTTTTCTCAGATATCCATTAAAATATCTAATTAATACAAATCAATCAAGAATAATCGTCCATACTTCCGTTCTATCACCTTCTGGTGTTACTCAACTTCTATGAGTTGGGAAACAGAACGTCAGACATAAAGGGAAAGGCAACATGCTAAATAAATCCTTAAAACAAAGAATGAATATTAGAGTAAATGTTCTGTACCTTTATTTGATATTTTTCTTTTGTTCAAATGTAAACATACAAAAGGTCTATGGAAGAGATTAGTGCACGTTTTGCTTCAGTGACGGTTTATGAACATATTTAAATATAGAGTCTGCTTTCTCTGTATATTTTAAACGTTGTCATGCCCTTGTTTCTGCTCGTGAGAAAAATGAGGTCAACACTTTATACGTTACAAAAAAGAAAAAGAAACTGGGCCACTGGAGCATTACAATGAATTGGCAACAGCTACGAAATCCATTATAAATAACTCAGAGCAGGGGCGGTGGATTTAAACAACACAACAGGTATTTAACAAAAGATATTTCAATAAAAGATAAACATAAACATCTGAAATCACCGCCGATAAACATCCAACAGGAAACGGCAGCACATACTGAGGCATCACAGGAGTATTCACATAAAAACAGTGAACCTACTTCATCCTGACGAATAAAACGTACACAACTGCAGCTTGTACACAAACTAAAACCTGAAGTCACTGCTTTGCATGTGAAGAACAATCCAACAACCGGCTGAAGATCTGTGAAGACGCAACGCTCTTATCGAGGGAACAGGCTGATTAAAAACAGTTCAGCTGAGCTCTCTCCCAACATCACGCCACAAAGTTGTAAACCAGGAAGGTCGGCGTGCTGCAGTACTTGGTTGCGAACACTTTGCCGTCAGGGGTCGGGTCGGAGAAGGCGATCTCCTCCTTGGTCAGGTGACTTCCGTACGTGAAGGTGCTCCTGAGGAGAAGGGGTATGGGTAAGGGTGTAAAACTCAACATGCTTGGTAATAAACTTCTTCTTAGAAAGCATTAGTAGTTGCTATATGCTCTGGTGTGTGTAGCCAACTCAATTTCTACCACATATATGATTTAATTAATATTGTTCACTTTTATAAAGAGGAAGCTTCAAAGACTAAGTTTGTTTAGTTTCAGCAGTTTTGAGGCAAAAAACATTATTGAGTAGATCATTTGTTTGGAAATCTACCTTGTTCTCAATGTTTTTTCTTTTGAAAATGAAAACTACAATTGTGCAAATCTCAATAATTGCAGAATATGACAATGTGACAACTTGACTTTGTTGCCACCTTTGACCTCTTTTTAACCAACGTCACCAGATTCTCAGAGCTGAACTGACCTTAAAAAAAACAACCTTTTTGTGGTTTTGTGGTTGTTTATTTCTATTTCATAACATGTCCCAAGAACCCTGCTTGGTAAGAAGACGTTAGGATTTCATCTTCACCTGACGGTGTCCAACATGCGGGTGGCGACGCCCTGACGTCTGGCCAGACTGAAGACCCAGATCCGGCTGATCCCACACATGGCTTGTTCCGGGACGGAGGAGCAGCACCAGGCTCGGTGTCGCTCCATGAAGTCGTCCTTGGTCATGTCCTTCTGTTGGTCCGGCTGCTCCAGGACTCTGTAAGCCTGGAGAGGGGGGGGGATCAATATGAAATAATGAGCAAGCACCAAGTGTATGGTCACTGAGTCTAAGGCAGATAAAAATGTATTAACTCTAATTGAACTGTAGGACACGAACAAAGCAGCATCAACTGGGGATGTTGAGGAAACCTTCAGATGTTTATGAACAAATACTAGAGGAAGGTTTGAATGACGTGTACACATCCAGCAGCCGTACCTGTCGAATGGGCTCAGCGATCAGACAGCCGACCACCATCCTCTCCGAGTTGATGAACAGGTAGGTTCTAGCCTGAGTGGGTCGGCTCAGAGTCACCTGCTGGAAACCCAGCTCGCTGTCTGCCACGCGACGCACATCCTCAGCCTGACGCCACACAAACAGGTAGAGAGCAGGAAAATCCACATTAAAGAAAAGGATTGGATCGTTGGTGGTTGATTTAAAAACAGTGAGGACATCTTTTACCTTTCTGGTGGCGTATTTGGGATCATCGGGCATAACCAGGAGAATCTTTCCGTCCCAGAACTCAGCCACCACCCGCTCCTTCTTCCAGCCCTGGTAACACAACAGAGAGAAGAAGCTGCAGCTACAAGCCAACAACTCACAACGAAAACTGATATAATCTGAACGCTGACAGCCCTGGCAGAAAATCTCTGGAAAACACCAAACTACTTTAGATAGAAACAAAACGGAAACATGTTCATAATCAGTGGGTTTTACAAATAAACCAAGTACTGGATTTTCCATTTGAATTAATCTTTGTGGGTTATTGGTGCAGTTTAATATCTTAAGTCCAGTGAGAGTGAAGAAAGGTTTTACCACAAATTTGATGGAGTCGATGAAGCGCTGGTGGAACTGGGAGTGTTGGAAGTTGTCCTCTGGGTTGTCGGCGCTGTAGACCATCCCACACGAGCTGCAGGTTATCGCTCCAAACTGCTTCTGACCCGCATCCTGATGAAGAAACAGAAAAATACAACTTTCTATGTCGCAATTTCCATTCTCCCCTCGTACCGACAAACTTTTTGCATTTATTGTAGGAGGCATTTAAAAAGAGAGCACAAAAGATCAGCCCCAGCCTTTAAACAGGAGTTCAACGTGCTTAGTTCCAATAAAGACTTCAACATACGATGATGAGCTGGTCGTCGTCCTGCTTCTCTTTCCTCCTGCGAGTACTTCGCTCTTTAGCTGAAGAAGGCGTCTGCAGTGTTGTTACGGGGCCAGAGGGGGTGCTGCAGGTCACCGGAGGCTGCAGAGTTTTCTTTAACCTACATGGCAAAAAAACAAAGAGGAACAATGTAGTGTTGTCGGGGTTTAAGACTCAAACGCCAGCATCAGAACATGTGGATGATCTTTTCTGATGTTTATCTCATCATATCCACACATATGATGTATTGAAGAAGGGAAACTGTGAAAGGAGAGGATGGAACGAATGTAGATGAGTAAAACATCTCACCTCTTGGACGCAGAACCAAAGATGGGATACACTGCTGCTGCAGATTCTGTGGAGATTTTTAAATAAGTCAAACGAAGCTCGTCAGGAGCGACAGTGACTTTTTAAACAACTCAAATGTAACCAGAAGAATCAATATAGTGTGAGATGTCTTGTAAGTCGGTTGTGTTATTATATTGGAAGTGCAGCTACCTTTGGGCGAGCTGGAGGCAGCACTGGTCGGATCGATATCACTGAAGTCAGAGATGGGCTCAGAGCCGTCGCCTGTCAGAGAATCGTCCTGGAAACAGTTCAACATCGTGAGAAACAGCAGCCGATATTTAGAAAATGTAGAAACTGGAGGTTTTCTGAATGACCATAAATGTCTAGTTATGGTTAAAAATTAAAGACGATAATAAGAAACTGAAGTTAAATCGATCTTCAAACATGTGGAGGACCAACATGAAACAGTGTCTGTGCGTGTATGTGTACAAACTCCTGTACCTGAGTGTTGGTGAATGAGGCGATAGATGCAGAACCTGGTGATGGGGTCCTCGTCAACACAATCTGCAGCTCCCTGTGAATCCCATATTTCTCTGTCAAGGATTGAGGTGAGCTGAGAGAACAACAGGATTAATGATCATCTGAAATCATTTGTCTTCACACCACAATATTGTTTAAACATTGAAAGAAGCCTAAATATTTGTGCCAATTACACAAAGCTGTACAAAGTCCAAAGCTTGCAAAAACTTGTTTATATCATTAAAGCACCTAAACGGCTGTGGGGTGTCAGGCTCTTCGTTAACAGAGTCCATCCAGTCTGTCGGGTCAAACTTTGATCTCTGCTTGTTGCTCGGCTGGACGACGATCTGCAGGAAACAGGTATTAACACGACAATTGTTTAAAAAAAGTGCAACAATAAAAGCTCCATCGTGAATTCGGAAATTATCTCTGAAAACACAATATAGCGGCTACTGGCCAAGAATTTGCTTTGTGATTTAAAATGATGTGATAAAAGTGATCCATGTCATCTGGGGTATGATTCTAGTTAAATAATAATAATATTAAATGTTTAAACAAACAAACACAACAGTTCTGCTCACGTTTTCAGGATCTTTCTGTTGCCGGTTCGACGCCACACTCGGCTGCTGCGTCCTGGTCTTCTCGCTCTCGCTCTCTGCTCGTGGCGGAGCGACTCTACTTTTGCTCTGGACCGACGCCGGCTTGCTCGAGGACTTCGGTGCAGATTTCTTGTACATGGACGTCGGTTTCTTCCCCGTGCCGAAGAAGGCGGCGCCGACAAAGATCTTGGGTTTGGGCTTCAGGCTGCTGAAGGTGATGGTGATGGCTTTCTTGGAGTCGGCTGGTTTAGTGTTACCAGTGGCAGCTGCATGTTGTGCAGGCGCTGGTTTAGCTGGGACACTGTGGAGTTAAATGATGAAATACAGATCAACACATTCATCCAGTAAACAAAGCCAGAGAAGCACCAACAGAACAGAAGTGACAGGACAATGACTTGGAACAAACCTGGTGTTAAACTTCGAAAGCCGGATGGTCTTTGTATATGTTGAGAAGTTCTTGATGCTCGTCTTCCCCACTTTACTAGATCCTGTAGAGACCTTTCTCGGCTTCTTGCCTCCCGTTACTTTCTTTTTATTCTTCATCACCGGCTTCTTCACCTGAGAGGGGGGCAGGGGAAGAGGAGGAGGGGAGGGCCGAGAATCCTTTATGGCCTTTCTCTCCAGTGGAGTGAGATAGACGGGCTTCTTCAGGCCGTAAAAGGAGCTGGTGACGATGGCAGGTTTCCGAGGCGATTTCCGAGGCGATTTGGTCGGTGAGACTAGAGAAAGAAGAACAATAATCAGACACTGGTGGTGAATTTAACATCTTCATCCGACTTTAGAGAACCACACAAACTGAACTAGGGACGGGAATCTGCAGGGACCTCCCGATACGATACTATCGCGATACTTAGGTGGCGATACGATATGCATTGCGATTCTGTGGGTATTGCGATTCGATATTACTATTTCCTGGGATTTTTTTTGGTTATTTTTTTTTTTTTTAAGTACTGGATCATGGAAAAATGTTGAATCATACCTTCAAATACAACACAGTCAAATTCACTTAGAGCTTTACAAGTTTTATTTCAAATATTAACATTAACTTAATGACTGCCGGGCAGCCAATAGAGAAAATAAATAAAAATGTGCCCTATTATTGTATAGCCCCTGTCAACTGCACACAAACTGACAGATTAAGAAATGTAAGCCACCTAGGCTACTTTTAAACAATAAATAAAAGGTAAATTAAATAGAATGAATAAAAGTTTACTTAAAATATAAACTTTGAAATAAACAAAAATAAAGCTATAGTGCTTGGGTATGTTTAGATTCTTGTGCAAAAACAAGAGCGGGTCAACATGCTCTGGGGTGATGTTGCTCCCCCCATATATACCAATAAATATGTTTTAAAAAAAAATATATATATTTTTAAAAAATCAATTTGGGAGGCAGCATGGCGATTTAAAATCGTCATTCACAAGAATCGCGATTTGTAACTGAATAGATTTTTTCCCACATCCCTAAACTGAACAAAGTGCTCTACCTGCTCGTTTACGAGGGGATTTCTGAGGGGAGGGAAGTGGCTTCTTCCTAGTTGGAGTTGACTGCAGGTTCCTCTGGGATCCTCTCTTCACCGGGGACATCTCCTCTCTCACCCCCTTCTTGGCTGGATGACTGCTGTTTGAGCGAGAGAAGACGAGATGCACAGCTTTCATTAAGTAGCATGTTAAGACACATCAGTTTTGGTTTCAGTAACAAAGTGATGCCTTATTTTCTTTCAGCAAACAGCAGAAGCCTCAGACAGGGAAGAAAACCTGTGACTTACTTTGACACTGATTAAATAAGTCTTTGCTACATGCTATATTGCACTAAATATACCTGTCTCCTTACACTGTGTACCCTGTACAACACTCCGCTCCATATACACTTACCTCCATATTTATACCTCTACTATATATCATATCATACTCTCTGTATATTCTTTGTATATATAAGTATATATACACATATTTATACATGTGTACATGTTATTATTATTATTATTATTATATTTACTATTATTATCATATATACTGTTGCTGCCATTATTACTATATACTGCTATTATATTGGTATAATAACTATCATATATGAATATATATTATGTTATATTATATACTATATATACTGTACTATTTTTATATACTGTCTAACAATAACATTATCATCATATCATCAGTACCATTACCATCATCTTGCCACTGCACCTTATCTTCCTATTTATCTTGTGTTTCTGTTTTTATTCTTTCTACCTCAATATTTTTTATTTTATTCTATTGTATTTTATTGTATTCAAATATACTGGCTGCTATGACGACTTAATTTCCCTTCGGGGATGAATAAAGTAACCTATCTATCTATCTAGATTTTGCATAACCTCTCATATAGAGTACCAAAATACTTCATGAATAATTTCTTATATTCAAGTGTACAGGTTACTTGGAGAGTGAATCTTTCAAATGCTTCAACCCAGTGTCTCACCTGTCAGAGTCCAGAGAGGAGAGCTTCCTCTTCCTGGTCGTAGTGGGCATCATTTCTCCAAATGTCTCCTGCACAGAGGAAAACTTCATCAAGATCTGACAACTTTACACAACTTAGGGTAAAATAATGCAATACTGTGCAGAAGCTGGTATGTGCTACTGCGTTTAATTACTCATTAGACTTGTTGAATAAAAAAAGAGTAGGTAAACATGTAGCTCGTTATTCTCACGCAGTTTATTCCCTCATCTCTTATCCCATAAGGTCAGGTGTTGGATATGACAGTGGAACCTCAGACTGTGATCACAGCTGCCGTAAAGCAGAACCACACATCTTTACTGCTGGATGTCGTGAAGCTCACAGGTGGAAATGCTGCGTGTGTTTGGCGCTAAATCAACAGATTCCTTCTCTGGAGTTTGTTTTTTAACGCATTAAATGTTGTTAATGCGCATGCGTGGATTCACTGCACGCGAGCCTAGCTTGATTTTAGCGCCTGTTTGATAAGAAACTGACAAAGAACAGACAGTTGGCGGGATGACGATTTAACACAAAAGACGACTTCACTCTTTGATAGAAACTAAACGAGACATCAGCTAACAGCAGCTTGGACACACATCAGCCATTTTGTCTGTTATTGACGATATTTGTCTTGTTTTACGGCTCGTAAACAGACGCGTCATGCGTTAGATGACCGGAAATACAAACAAGCAAAGTGATAAAACCAGTTTCTTACCGAACACGTTAGTTTCGCGCTACATTAACAGATATTAAAGTTTAGATTTCGTTCTCTTCTTCTCCTTCTGCTGCTGCCCGCGTTTCTTCTCCGTGTTTTGAACAGCGCGCGTCTGCCTACCGGAAGCGGAAGTGATGCAAAAGATCCCAGTTACCACAATACAAGCGCAGTGTTCCTGTTTATGGTGGCCTTCAAAATAAAACCTCACTCTATCCATGGTTTCAAGCTGCTCTGTGACACTGTGCTAAAGGTGAGGTGGCTTGACCAATAATAACGTGAGTATTTTTGTGGAGGCATTGCTGGCACTAAATATACCTGTCTCCTTGCACTGTGAACCCTGTACAACACTCCGCTCCATATACACTTACTTCACATCATATGTGATATGTGTTCATATAAACCATATTGATATTATATATCATTTTATACAATAATATTGTCTTTTGCACACTCTGTCTTCATATTCTTACACTCATAGTATATTATATTATCTATTGTATAGTCATTACTTATACTTATACCTCTACTATATATCATATATTATATCATACTCTCTGTATATTCTTTGTATACATAAGTCTATATACACATATTTATATATGTGTACACGTTATAATTATTATATTACTATTACTATTATTATTATATACTGCTGCCATTATTACTATATACTGCTATTATATTGGTATAATTACTATCATATATGAATATATATTATGTTATATTATATACTATATATACTGTACTATTTTTATATACTGTCTAACAATAACATTACCATCATATCATCAGTACTATAGCCATATCATCTTGCCACTGCACCTTATCTACCTATTTTATCTTGTGCTTCTGTTTTTTATTCTTTCTACCTTAATATTTTTTATTTTATTCTATTGTATTGTATTTTATTGTATTCAAATATACCGGCTGCTATGACGACTTAATTTCCCAATCGGGGATGAATAAAGTACTCTATCTATCTATCTATCTATCTATCTATCTATCTATCTATCTATCTATCTATCTATCTATCTATCTATCTATCTATCTATCTATCTATCTATCTATCTATCTATCTATCTATCTATCTATCTATCTATTTATCTATATATCTATCTATATATCTATCTATCTATCTGTTAATATAGATGTGTTTGTATTTTATTGTTTTCATGCTTTACGTCAGATGGAATTCAAGCTTGTTCTCTGCCGTGCTTTTACTCTGAAGACAGGCCTGTGTGTGGTTCCGGGTGAAGGTGCCCACGCTGAGGTGTCAGACCCGTCTCTGTGGTTCCTCTGGTCTGAACTCACTGGTTTTACACTTTACTGGTTTCCAGTCTAACTTCTCTCCCTCCCCATCAGCTGTCGTCCGGTTTGAATTCGTGTTAGGATGGTTTTTTACTTCACAAGCGCCGGTGAGTGGAGCTAACGGGTTAGCATAGCTGCTAGCTTGTAGCCTGCTAGCCGGCTACAGGCTAACATGCTACAGATTCTATCTCTTGTTTTACTCCTGTGTTTTGTCCAAACTAATATTTACTGTGAACTAATGTCTTAATGAATAATTCCTCCTCTGCCAGCGGTGGAGCCTCCTCACACAATCTACATGGGGAAGGACAAGTACGAGAGTAAGAGTGTTAGCATTGTTATTCTGCTTTTAGAGCCATATTTAGCATTAGCCATGATTCATATTCCTAATCTTCGTGTTGTTTTTGTCTCTAGATGAGGATCTTATCAAGTATGGCTGGCCTGAAGACATCTGGTGGGGGTTCACTTTTATGTCTTTAATTTTTCAATCAAGTTTGTGCAAATTAAGTGACTTAAAAAAAGTTTATAGATCCTAAAGTAAAGTTAACAGATCACGTAGTTTTGAAATGATCTGATAGATAATGTGCTATTAAAACTAAACCTCAGCATACAAAGTTTTTTTTTCTATTATATTAATAATGATTTGTAAACAACCTTCTGTTTAGACTCTTTCTTACCTTTTGTTATTTCCAAACTTTAATATCCTCTTTTTATAACTGTAAATATTGGTTTGGTCATTGCATATTTCATAAGCAACATGTTCTTGTTCTGAGATTGATAAACAGATCTCATTATTAACAAACATTTATGTATGTTGTATTTTGAAACTCAACAACAGACGCTTTTTTCCATGTCCAGGTTTCACGTGGACAAACTGTCTTCAGCTCACGTTTACTTGAGGTTGCCAAAGGTAAAGAGTCCACACAGTGAAGAACACCTTCATAGATTCAGGCTGTGACACCTGACTACATCACTGATTCATTCTAACTTCACATGTTTAGATGGTTGTCACTGTGTCTTCTCTAGGGTGGGACCATGGATAATATCCCTCCGGAGGTGCTGATAGACTGTGCACAGCTGGTGAAAAACAACAGCATCCAAGGTGAAGACCTGCGTCCTCACAGGCACTGAGACTTAAAAGCGGATTGTCTCCTGGGCAGTGGTGTATAAAGTACTTGAAAGCCATACTTGAGTAAAAGTACAGATATCTTACCTGAAAGTGACTTCAGTAAAAGTAAAAGTCTCCCGTCAGAAAATGACTTGAGTAAAAGTCTTAAAGTAGCTCATATTAAATGTACTTAAGTATCAAAAGTATCTGGTGCTGACATTTAGTATCAAAAGTACAAGTACAAGTACCAGAATTAAAAATGCAAAGTGCTTTTTATAGTAGGTCTAAGACGTCATTTAAAAGTTGATATGATCGAACGTGATTGAACGTGTAATATCAAAGATTGGCGACTTCCTGTTGCGTTTTCCATTACGTTCCGCCATAATGTCTTTAATCGGAACTGTTGTTGTACTGTTCCTTGAGAAAAAAAAATGATAAAAAAATAAATACTATATATATAATATATATATCCCAAATAGTAATGGACTAGTGCGTAAAGCCCGTGTTGCGATAATCTCCGCTGCTCAAGTAACGAGACAGTTTTGAGAAAGTAAGAAGTAGAAAGTACCGAAATTGGTGTTCAAATGTAACAAGTAAAAGTAAAAAGTAGTCAGGAAAATAAATACTCAAGTAAAGTACAGATATGTGAAAAATCTACTTAAGTACAGGAACGAAGTATTTGTACTTTATTACTTCCCACCACTGCTCCTGGGTTCAGTGAGGCAGAGCCACAGCTCAACAAAGTGCATGAGATGTTGTTGCAGAGAATATAAAAAATGTGTTTCAAGCTCACTGTGTTTGTGTCCAGGATGTAAGATGAACAACATCAACGTGGTTTACACACCGTGGGCCAACCTGAAGAAAACCGGAGACATGGACGTGGGACAGATCGGATTCCATAGCCAGAAAGCGGTCAGTAAACCACAGCTGAAATAAAAGACTTCCAGTAAATTAAACGACAGCTTCATGTTCATTGAGATGATTTATCACAGCCTTTGTCGTCCATCAGAAGTATTTCATGGCTCCTCTGTCAGAAGTTTCAAGGTTTCCATCCCTGCACCTTGTTTCTCAGGTGAAGATCGTGTCGGTGGAGAAGAAGGTCAATGAGATCGTTAACCGTTTGGACAAAACAAAAGACGAGCGATACCCTGACCTGGCGGCAGAGAAAGAGTCGAGAGACCGAGAGGAGAGGAACGAAAAGAAAGCTCTGATCCAAGATCAGAAGAAGAGAGAGAAGGAAGAGCAGAAGATGAGAAAAGAGATGGATGATCTCAGGTATATGAGCTGCTGGTTAGAGAGAGGGATCTGATTTTCGCTTTGTGAAATTCTAAATTTGTAATTCAAGTTGTGCGATTTCAGAAACTTAACTTTCAGGTAGGGCTGGGCAAGTTAACTCGTTTTAATCGAGTTAACTCAAGTGATGAGTTAACTCGATTGTTTATCCGCCAATTATTTTCTTTTTTCCTGTTCTGCAGCAGTCAGCAACAGACTTTCACAAAATAAAAGCCTGACTTTCACAATAAAACAATAAATAATCAAACCTGAGTTAATGCGAGATAAAATAATTAATCGAGTTAACTCATCACTTGAGTTAACTCGATTGAAACGAGTTAACTTGCCCAGCCCTACTTTCAGGATATATTTATTTTAGAATTCTTAATATTAAGAGCGAAATTTTGTCTAATATTCATAAGTTATATTTATCTTGCTCCTGTTCTGTTAAATTAAATCGGATGTAGAAAATGTAAAGTCC
Source organism: Limanda limanda (assembly GCF_963576545.1). NCBI lineage: Eukaryota > Metazoa > Chordata > Actinopteri > Pleuronectiformes > Pleuronectidae > Limanda > Limanda limanda. The sequence goes on along the minus strand of NC_083653.1, from coordinate 4,006,477 downwards.
AAGTATCCAAGGTCAGATTCAGTCTCTAAAATTCAAGGTATAAAATTCCGATCAGAAAAACCGAGGAAAAGAAAGTTATCGAGTTTGAATTAAGTTTTTGTTAAAACTTGTTTCTCTTTCCAGGAATTATACAACACTGATGGTGAGTGAAAATATGAAGAGTAATGAGGTAAGGATTTCCACCAGCCAAAAGAAATCATACACTGATGTTATTGTGTAACATTCACACACAGTAAATACCTGATGAATTCTCTAAATGCCTTTTCATTGCTCGTCGTTTGCAGGACGGTAACGATTCCGATGACTTCATGTAAGACGTGAGCAGGAGGCAGCGAGCAGACGGACTCCGCCCCCCCGCTCAGATCTGCTGTCAGGACACGCCCTCGCTGCTTTTGCTTGCTCTTACTCTGCATTGACGTTTGCGGGCAGGAAATTACAAAAAGAGACCTTTTGATACCTTGAACTTTTGGCCACTTGGAGCAGAAAGCGAGCCGGTGAGGGAGAGATGGCGTCCGGGACCGACTCCGCCCACAGACTGGTTCAGATGCTGCTTCCAAACCCAGCTGGCCGACCTCTTCATCACAGGAGGAACAGGAATAACGAGGGTCGTTCTGAGAGAAACACTCAAACAGCTGAACAGTGTGTGATTCGGTTGTCATGTCGACTGATGTGGATGTTTGATAAAAGTGGTAAAGTCTGTACGGCTGATTTAAAAACCCTGCAAACCTGAAGATGACAAACCCGTCTGTTCACTTTCTTCATGTGTTCATGTCTCTGCCTGTCAGATTTTATTCAATTCAATGTATGAATTAAACTCAGTTAATCACTGGTGCTGCTTTCACGTCTATGTTGACAAACCTTAATGTTCTTTCATAAACTTTTTCCAGCCTCTTGCATTCATTCACATTGTGAACCGATCCCCTCAAGTCCTGCTCGACTCTTCACTTTATCTTGTCTGCACAAATATTCACACAGCGTCTGTCAAGTTCCCTAAATCCTATTTTGTACAGATAATTGTAGTTTATCTGAGGAAACACATCGAGGCGAGGACGAAACGTTTGGCTTACAGTATAAAAATGTATACACAAAGAAATATTAGTATGTAAACATGTGCATGGTACTACATACAACTTATTGATGTGTAAATATTTTGGATATAGCACAGACCTCCAATACATGAATATAAGAAGGAAAGAACAACCATTGCAACGTATTAGCAAGAAAATACCACGTGAGTTTGTCACCAAATATATGTTCAACTATAAATGTGGAAGAAAACATCTATCCCATTACTTCTCGCGGATCTATAAAGTAATTCTATAAAGGATTTTTGAAAGTGTTGGATTTTTTCTTGATCCAAATTTCAGAAACAATATTTTTCTTGATACTGAGCTGAACAGGTTGTAAATATTTAATAATATTCTGCATGCAATCAATACATATATATATAACGTATTAATAGAAATAGAAGCTTAAAGTCATATTTTTTTCATAAGTAACCCTTTATAGGAATTACAGATCTAAAGCTTGGAAATCAGCAGTTCCACAACATTTATCTGGTGTCACCGGGAAATGTCAGGAGGCGGTGAAATGAATCCCGAGCTAAAGGGAAAGTAAAACTACTTTGGAGGATGTGGGCGCAGTGACAAGGTTCCTCAATCCTCCCAAAGGAATTTAAAGATCGTAACTAAATCAATAATTTTATTTTCAGGCACATTGATGTAAATGGTAAATGGTTTTGTATTTATATAGCGCTTTTCTAGTCTGATGATGACCACTCATGTGCGAGATAATGTTTTTGTTATTAGACTTTGTTTATAAATTCAGCTTTTTATTGCAGGGCACGTTAGCAAACTGTCTTTGAGTAGAATGTCCGACAGATGCAGTCTCTTCCTCCTTGTGTCAGTTATGACCATAACCTATATGTATAGTTATGACGTGTTTGGTGGAGAAGTATGATGCTGAGTGAATGAAAAGTGGAGGATGCGGGCATCGATCCCGCTACTTCTCGCATGCTAAGCGAGCGCTCTACCATCTGAGCTAATCCCCCGTGTTGCCTTTGTGCGTTTGACAGACGTTTCTTGGAATTTTTATAAAGGAATACCTTAAAATACCTTATAATCAGACATTATCAACAACACTTTTCAATAAGTCATATTAACTTCATAAAGAACCCTTTATTGAATTAGTTTAAGCTATACTCGATATACTTCTGAATATGTTTGTGTGTCGTCTTCATTCCCAGCTTGTTTTGTACAGATAATTGTAGTTTATCTGAGGAAACACATCGAGGCGAGGAGGAAACGTTTGGTTTACAGTATAAAAATGTATACACATAGAAATATTAGTATGTAAACATGTGCATGGTACTACATACAACTTATTGATGTGTCAATATTTTGGATATAGCACAGACCTCCAATACATGAATATAAGAAGGAAGAACAACCATTGCAACGTATTAGCAAGAAAATACCACGTGAGTTTGTCACCAAATATATGTTCAACTATAAATGTGGATGAAAACATCTATCCCATTACTTCTCGTGGATCTATAAAGGAATTCTATAAAGGATTTTTGAAAGTGTTGGATTTTTTCTTGATCCAAATTTCAGAAACAATATTTTTCTTGATACTGAGCTGAACAGGTTGTAAATATTTAATAATATTCTGCATGCAATCAATACATATATATATAACGTATTAATAGAAATAGAAGCTTAAAGTCATATTTTTTTCATAAGTAACCCTTTATAGGAATTACAGATCTAAAGCTTGGAAATCAGCAGTTCCACAACATTTATCTGGTGTCACCGGGAAATGTCAGGAGGCGGTGAAATGAATTCCGAGCGAAAGGGAAAGTAAAACTACTTTGAAGGATGTGGGCACAGTGACAAGGTTCCTCAATCCTCGCAAAGGAATTTAAACATCGTAAGTCAATCAATAAATGTATTCCCAGGCACATTGATGTAAATGGTAAATGGTTTTGTAATTATATAGCGCTTTTCTAGTCTGATGATGACCACTCATGTGCGAGATAATGTTTTTGTTATTAGACTTTGTTCATAAATTCAGCTGTTTATTGCAGGGCACGTTAGCAAACTGTCTTTGAGTAGAATGTCCGACAGATGCAGTCTCTTCCTCCTTGTGTCAGTTATGACTATAACCTATATGTATAGTTATGACGTGTTTGGTGGAGAAGTATGATGCTGAGTGAATGAAAAGTGGAGGATGCGGGCATCGATCCCGCTACTTCTCGCATGCTAAGCGAGCGCTCTACCATCTGAGCTAATCCCCCGTGTTGCCTTTGTGCGTTTGACAGACGTTTCTTGGAATTTTTATAAAGGACTCCTGAAGAACTGTACCAGATGCAGAACGTTTTACACCTTATAATCAGAAACTCTCCCCAACACATTTCAATAAGTCATATTAACTTCATAAAGAACCCTTTATTGAATTAGTTTGAGCTCTACTCGATAGACTTCTGAATATGTTTGTGTGTCGTCTTCATTCCCAGCTTGTTTTAGGGCGAGATCTTTTTCTTCTTTCCACAAGAAATACAGGAACTACAGAAGTTAATAAGGAATTCGCGACAATGAAAACATAGATCTGGTGAAACGGTGTCGTGTAAAATCCAATACATGAATATAAGAAGGAAAGAACAACCATTGCAACGTATTAGCAAGAAAATACCACGTGAGTTTGTCACCAAATATATGTTCAACTATAAATGTGGATGAAAACATCTATCCCATTACTTCTCGCGGATCTATAAAGGAGTTCTATAAAGGATTTTTGAAAGTGTTGGATTTTACTTTGATCCAAATTTCAGAAACAATATTTTTCTTGATACTGAGCTGAACATGTTGTAAATATTTAATAATATTCTGCATGCAATCAATACATATATATATATGACTTATTCATAGAAATAGAAGCTTAAAGCCATAATTTTTTCATAAGGAACCCTTTATAGGAATTACAGATCTAAAGCTTGGAAATCAGCAGTTCCACAACATTTATCTGGTGTCACCGGGAAATGTCAGGAGGCGGTGAAATGAATCCCGAGCTAAAGGGAAAGTAAAACTACTTTGGAGGATTAGGGCACAGTGACAAGGTTCCTCAATCCTCGCAAAGGAATTTAAAGATCGTAACTAAATCAATAAATGTATTCTCAGGCACATTGATGTAAATGGTAAATGGTTTTGTATCTATATAGCGCTTTTCTAGTCTGATGATGACCACTCATGTGCGAGATAATGTTTTTGTTATTAGACTTTGTTCATAAATTCAGCTTTTTATTGCAGGGCACGTTAGCAAACTGTCTTTGAGTAGAATGTCCGACAGATGAAGTCTCTTCCTCCTTGTGTCAGTTATGACCATAACCTATATGTATAGTTATGACGTGTTTGGTGGAGAAGTATGATGCTGAGTGAATGAAAAGTGGAGGATGCGGGCATCGATCCCGCTACTTCTCGCATGCTAAGCGAGCGCTCTACCATCTGAGCTAATCCCCCGTGTTGCCTTTGTGCGTTTGACAGACGTTTCTTGGAATTTTTATAAAGGACTCCTGAAGAACTGTACCAGATGCAGAACGTTTTACACCTGATAATCTGAAACTCTCCCCAACACATTTCAATAAGTCATATTAACTTCATAAAGAACCCTTTATTGAATTAGTTTAAGCTCTACTCGATAGACTTCTGAATATGTTTGTGAGTCGTCTTCATTCCCAGCTTGTTTTAGGGCGAGATCTTTTTCTTCTTTCCACAAGAAATACAAGAACTACAGAAGTAAATAAGGGAATCGCGAGAATGAAAACATAGATCTGGTGAAACGGTGACATGTAAAATCCAATACATGAATATAAGTAGGAAAGAACAGCCATTGCAACATATTAGCAAGAAAATACCACGTGAGTTTGTCACCAAATATATGTTCAACTATAAATGTGGATGAAAACATCTATCCCATTACTTCTCGCGGATCTATAAAGGAATTCTATAAAGGATTTTTGAAAGTGTTGGATTTTTTCTTGATCCAAATTTCAGAAACAATATTTTTCTTGATACTGAGCTGAACAGGTTGTATATATTTAATAATATTCTGCATGCAATCAATACATATATATATATATGACTTATTCATAGAAATAGAAGCTTAAAGTCATATTTTTTTCATAAGGAACCCTTTATAGGAATTACAGATCTAAAGCTTGGAAATCAGCAGTTCATAAACGTATTCGCAGGCACATTGACGTGCGAGATAATGTTTTTGTTTTAAGACTTTGTTCATAAATTGAGCTTTTTATTGCAGGGCACGTTAGCAAACTGTCTTTGAGTAGAATGTCTGACAGATGCAGTCTCTTCCTCCTTGTGTCAGTTATGACCATAACCTATATGTATAGTTATGACGTGTTTGGTGGAGAAGTATGATGCTGAGTGAATGAAAAGTGGAGGATGCGGGCATCGATCCCGCTACTTCTCGCATGCTAAGCGAGCGCTCTACCATCTGAGCTAATCCCCCGTGTTGCCTTTGTGCGTTTGACAGAGATTTCTTGGAACTTTTATAAAGGACTCCTGAAGAACTGTACCAGATGCAGAACGTTTTACACCTTATAATCAGAAACTCTCCCCAACACATTTCAATAAGTCATATTAACTTCATAAAGAACCCTTTATTGAATTAGTTTAAGCTCTACTCGATAGACTTCTGAATATGTTTGTGTGTCGTCTTCATTCCCAGCTTGTTTTAGGGCGAGATCTTTTTCTTCTTTCCACAAGAAATACAGGAACTACAGAAGTAAATAAGGGAATCGCGAGAATGAAAACATAGATCTGGTGAAACGGTGTCGTGTAAAATCCAATACATGAATATAAGTAGGAAAGAACAACCATTGCAACGTATTAGCAAGAAAATACCATGTGAGTTTGTCACCAAATATATGATCAACTATAAATGTGGATGAAAACATCTATCCCATTACTTCTCGCGGATCTATAAAGGAGTTCTATAAAGGATTTTTGAAAGTGTTGGATTTTACTTTGATCCAAATTTCAGAAACAATATTTTTCTTGATACTGAGCTGAACAGGTTGTTAATATTTAATAATATTCTGCATGCAATCAATACATATATATATATATGACTTATTCATAGAAATAGAAGCTTAAAGTCATATTTTTTTCATAAGGAACCCTTTATAGTAATTACAGATCTAAAGCTGGGAAATCAGCAGTTCCACAACATTTATCTGGTGTCACCGGGAAATGTCAGGAGGCGGTGAAATTAATCCCGAGCTAAAGGGAAAGTAAAACTACTTTGGAGGATGTGGGCACAGTGACAAGGTTCCTCAATCCTCACAAAGGAATTTAAACATAAGTCAATCAATAAATGTATTCTCAGGCACATTGATGTAAATGGTAAATGGTTTTGTATTTATATAGCGCTTTTCTAGTCTGATGATGACCACTCATGTGCGAGATAATGTTTTTGTTATTAGACTTTGTTCATAAATTCAGCTGTTTATTGCAGGGCACGTTAGCAAACTGTCTTTGAGTAGAATGTCCGACAGATGCAGTCTCTTCCTCCTTGTGTCAGTTATGACCATAACCTATATGTATAGTTATGACGTGTTTGGTGGAGAAGTATGATGCTGAGTGAATGAAAAGTGGAGGATGCGGGCATCGATCCCGCTACTTCTCGCATGCTAAGCGAGCGCTCTACCATCTGAGCTAATCCCCCGTGTTGCCTTTGTGCGTTTTACAGAGTTTTCTTGGAATTTTTATAAAGAAATCCTTACACTTTATAATCAGACATTATCAACAACACATTTCAATAAGTCATATTTACTTCATAAAGAACCCTTTATTGAATTAGTTTAAGCTCTACTCGATAGACTTCTGAATATGTTTGTGTGTTGTCTTCATTCCCAGCTTGTTTTAGGGCGAGATCTTTTTCTTCTAACCACTGCCACACGAAATACAGGAACTACAGAAGTAAATAAGGGACATAGATCTGGTGAAACTGTGTCGTTTTAAAATCAATTTGGTGAAATAAGATAAAAATAAAAACAACAACAAAAATAAAATTCTGGAGGATGCGGGCATCGATCCCGCTACTTCTCGCATGCTAAGCGAGCGCTCTACCATCTGAGCTAATCCCCCGGTATGCAACACAGGGGGAGACTTTGATTATTATACCTGTCCTCTGACGCTACACTACACTACACCATCGCCAAAATTAAAAATAATAATAATAAATAAATAAAAACTTACTGATTCTCCCTCATTTGTTTTACTAGTTAATGGCCTGATCCAATATAAAAGAGAGATGCTACCCTGAGCTGCTTGCTGCAGTTCCCTGTCTGTCTGCTTTTGGAGTCTCTCTTTTCTTGGCATTATGCTGCAAATTTTTTAAATGAGATAAATCAATGTTGTGCATAATAATCAAGAGTGACTTACATAATCTCTATAAAGCCGACAACACAGTACACACACATTTGACCAAGTTTTCTGAAAGAGTTGAAGTATAAGCAGCATTACACTAATAATATACCAAAATATACCTCACCAGACTGTCATGTAGCTCAACTTAAGACCTACCTTTCATTTCAACAATTATTTTAAATGATACAAAACTAGTGAACTTGTCCAATTTGTAGAACAGTAAAACTGCCTTTAAATTCTCTGCCTGCCTGCCTGCCTGTCTGTCTGTCTGTCTGTCTGTCTGTCTGTCTGTCTGTCTGTCTGTCTGTCTGTCTGTCTGTCTGTCTGTCTGTCTGTCTGTCTGTCTGTCTGTCTGTCTGCCTGTCTGTATCTCTCTCCCTCTCTCTCTTCATTAAACATGACAAACGTCGGTAAACAGCTGGACAAGGGGGAGGAGGAGGGAGGTGCCAGCTCCTGTCCGCAGCGCCCCCTCGTGGTCATTCATCAGCAGTAGTTTCACAGGAGACAGTGATCAGTCACGTGTTCTTTCAAAGTGTTGTTGTTGTTGTCCTTGTTTTTAAATTTTTTTTTACAGTGGCCTTAAGTGGACAAACTTATCACCTTTTGAGTTTATAGGTCGACTGAGGACTACCACCGGTTCTCTGTAAAGTTTGGAAGGGGTGGGGGGGGGTGGGGGGGGTTGTTCAGCTGCAACCTGAAACTTCACTAGATGTTATTAAATTCTACACATTCAAGCTTTAAGTACATTTGTGCTCTTCTATGAGAAACCCTGGTCTTACTTATTCAGCAGGAAACGTAAACAGGCTCAAATAAAGAACATATTCAGAGATGTATTATGTGTCACAGAATTAAGAATTTATCCCTAAATCTTTGAAAAGTCAAAATAATGCTCCGGTGACTTTTCAAAAACTGTGGGGGATCAGTTTTCATTATCTGCGAGTGCAACAGAGTTAGAAATGCACTTTATTTGTATTCATTGTAATTTTCCTCATTAACGTTTCCTGCGGAAATGACGTTAATGTGCAATTTTTCTGTTCCCTCGGTAATCCCGTACTTCCGGTCGGCCACTCCCCACCTGCATGGCTGAAGGTAGGTCAGATTTGCTGTTTCGCTATTTATTAATAATCTTTGAAAGACTAATGGTTTGATTTGCATATTGTTAATACGAGGACACTACGCTGCCGTTGTTAGTGTCAATGTGTTTTGTAAAAGTTTATCATTTAACTTTCACGGTGAAACTTTCTGCAGCTCGATGGTGGAGCGCCATTTTGTTGAGCGTCGCGGGGATTTCGGCAGCCCTTTGATATTTAACAGTTTTATTTTGTGTGTTTAAGAACGGAGGTGCAGCAAGAGGATGTGTGTTGTTTTCTACAGGTTTGTGTCGATGTAGCTGTTTAAGGCAAACAGGTCAACTTGTGTATTTTCACTGCAGGACACCTGTCCAACCCGTGGCGCCAGGGACATCCCGGATGTAGGTGAACGGAGGTAGGCTATGGACGATTATTTTGGATTGATTTGTATTTATTCGACATTTTGATAGATATCTGTGGTGATGACGAGATGACGCGTCATGAAGCAGGGACGCTTTCCATCCAACTGGTTCACTCATGGGCCGAAGCTTCATGCTGCTTCATTTGCTCTACTGCGCCATCAAGTGGACAATACATGTCACAACAGGCAGTGATTATAATGACACCATGGCTTTGGTTGGTGTGTGAAGCTTTGAATTGAATAAATGAATGAATGATGTTTGTGATGCCAATACATAAATTATGAACTTATTAATATGGTGTCTGTCTTTATGATACAATGGGGGGGTCAAAAGGGAAAGTGGAAACAAATTGGTCAGAGGATTGTGATGTGAATGTGTTTGCGTTACTAGTGATAACATTTAACACGTAAAATGTATATATGTATACCATTTTATACATTTTTATTTAAAAAATTACAACTTTTCCACAGTGCTATAAAATCCCAAGTTCACAAGCCGCTCTGCTTCATTTAGCAATCCATCAACAGATCAGAAAAGTAATTTTGATCAGAATTTCCCTTTGTGCTAGCTCCATAAACAGATCTAAGCACTATCAATACAAATAATCTGAGATCCCTGTAAACAATTCAATTACAATATTTCCTTTGTGATTAGAAGATGGCAGAACATATTCACATCCAGGAAAATGTGAGACACTGTTCAGAGCAGAAACCCTGATTGTTCGGCTTCATTCTGTTTTGTAAATAGGTTTAATAAACACGTCGTCTTTGTTTGATGAATCTAGAGTCACTTCTTAAATGTTTCAAAGATCACTTGTTATAAGTTCACTTAATATAGATTGTTTTATAGTTTTCTCTACAACTATTAATGTAGCCTCTAGCTTTCGCAAATAGTGGGCAGTTTTCAAAGGTTAGAAAAAAAAAAATTAGATTTTGGCAAGAACATTTGATCAGGACATCCCTTACATCTGTGCTACATCTGCTCCTCATGTAGATCCTGTTGATCGTCCAGAACATAACAGTCATCTGAATTTGTGGATTTGTTGACGGTGAACTAACTAAGGACTCTTTGTCTTTGGATGTCGTGGACCTGAAAGAACAAGGGTATGGAAGATTATTTTCGATTGTTTTGTATTAATAAGATTATCTGAGTAAAAAGTTTTGCTTTCTTCACTTCTGTGTTCCTCCATGGATCATTTTCTCACTATCTTCTTTTCTTGCATGGGCATGCTGCTCGCATCCAATGGACTACGCCTTGGACAGCGATGAACCTGACACCGACAGGGCAGAGGTACAAGAACTGGTCCTTTTTCTTTTTACATTGGAAATAAAAAGGAATCTCTGTGAGGCAGCTAGTGTCCAAAGAGCTTCCTCACTCAATCACCAGGACCTGTTCTATATTTATTTAATAGCCCTGTAATGACACCAGGCTGCACATCCATTTAAGGACGTTTTTTTGTCAGAATGTAGCTCTGTAGCTGGAGGATCAAAATACATTTAGACATATACTGGACATATCGATTTTTGTAAATATTGTAAGAGACTATCTTAAAGCGGTTTAATGTGATTCTCCCCTTTTTTTCACTTGTAGACTGAAGCCATCTTGAAGGGGCTGAGGGTTTTCACCGTCTGAGAGCAGCTCATGGGTGAGTAACTGCATGTCTGTCCAATGCTCTCCCATAGTAACTCACTGTGTTTTAAGTTTCGTATCATCACAAGCTAATGACATAGACACAAGCTTTTTATCATGACGTTGTTACGGGTAGTGAAGTGCTTGAATTAAACATTACACAGTGTTACACTGGATAAACTCAATAAACAGAATCAGCATGATCACAATTTTCCTTGCAGCTCATGCATGTGACTGAAGGACACACACACACGCACACAGAGAGTAATGTTGTAATGTCAATTTCTGTTTGTGCAGCGGGCCTAGAGCTGTGTCCGGTCTGCCTGGGGCCACTGGGCCTGGAGGAGCCGGTGGTTCGAGTGCCCTGTGGACACACGTTCCACAGGGCATGCCTGGCAGGGAGCCTGAACGTTGTATGAATATCTGTGAGTGACTTTTTAAATACATCTGCCTGATCAGTATCAGACATTGATGATCTCTGTCAATCTCATGTGAGTTAGAGTAGCCTCCTTAGCTTTTGCAAATAGTGTGCAGTTTTACAACGTTAGAAAATAAAATAGTAGATTTTGGCAAGAACATTTGATCAGGACATCCCTTACATCTGTGCTACATCTGCTCCTCATGTGGATCCTGTTGATCGTCCAGAACATAACAGTCATCTGAATTTGTGGATATGTTGACAGTGAACTAACTAAGGACTCTTTGTCTTTCCCACAGGATACTACGTGTCCTAAATGCCGGCGCCAGATTGACACCAGGATTACCCGGCAGCAGCTTACTCCACTCGGAACCGTAATTGCTTTTGTTTGTCTGTCAATTTATTTACAACTGTTTTTGACTCTGTGCTGCTGTTGAATGTTTATTGGCAGTGCTTTCAGATCTCTCTCTCGCTCTGTTGCTCATGTGGATACTGTTGATCGTCCAGAACATAACAGTCATCTCAATTCGTGGATATGTTGATGGTGAACTAACTTGAGGACTCTATGTCTTCCCCACAGCGCATCTCCTGTCCTGCGTGCGGGGCAGTGGTGAGAGCAGGAGGAGGAAGAACCAGAACCGGCAGAAGAGCAGCAAGATCCGCAAGCCTGGATCACCAAACCTCAAATGTATGGCAATTTGGATAATGGGACTTTTCTAACGTTCCGAACCTTGGCTGCAATTGCCTCCTTTATTTTCCCTGTGGCACCGCAGGGTTTGACTGTGTAGGACAGGAATGCTGTGTGTGCCTGATGGAATATGGCTCCACCGCTATTTTGGCCAGAATTCCCTGAGGGCACCAGTTCCACATATCTGTCATTGATTTTTTTAAATACATCTGCCTGATCAGTATCAGACATTGATGATCTCTGTCAATCTCATGTGAGTTAGAGTAGCTTCCTTATCTTTTGCAAATAGTGTGCAGTTTTACAAAGTTAGAAAATAAAAATATTAGAATTTGACTTGGTTATTGGTAATACACTGGATTATTGTATGATTCATATTGGAAGGCAAAAACAGCTGATCAGGACATCACTTACATCTGTGGTACATCTACTCATGTGGATCTGAATCTGGATATGTTGACGGTGAACTAACTAAGGACTCTTTGTCTTTCCCACAGGGAAGAACATGTCCTATTTGTAGGTCACATGCAGTCCAGAGAGAGACGAGAGAGAGATGACCGGGAAGAACGTGTCCTGTGTGCAGGACAAGTCTTGGAGAGGACACAGACCCACCCCTAGCCCTCGTCCTCCTTCTCATCTTCCACCACCCCATCCTCCACCCCTTACTCCTCCTATTCTGCTTGATGATAACGCTGGGAGTAACTTAACTTAACCGGAGTGCAAAAAAAAAGCATCTTCCTTCATCAGTCCCTGAACTTTTCCTGCTTTTTTTTCATTGGAAGCAAGTTTCAGAAAAGCCACTCAAACTCCCATAACAATCATCTGAATTTGTGGATATGTTGACGTTAAACAGACTAAGGACTCTTTGTCTTTCCCACAGAAGGAAACATGTCACGTATGCAGGAAAAGTCTTGGAGAGAAAGTAAACTTATCACCAGTTGCCATGGTCACCAGTTTAAACCCAATTTACACATTTGATTTGCACACGTCCAGTCTTCCCTAGTTGCTGGAAGAAAATGGCTGGAGCTCCCGTCAGCTACATTTTTCTCCGGTCTTACATGAAATGTGTTCGCTTTTACAGGAAAGGACCTGAGACACACAGCTGTTTGGTTAAAGAAGTAGAAATGATCTTGTGTTTCTGCTACAGTTTGATTTGAGTGTGTTTTTTCGCACATCGTCCAGTACTGCTGATCTGCTACAGTGGTAAGCACCAACGGTCAAGAGTCAAGATGGACAGGCAGTTGTCCGGGAAGCTTCACTGTATGATCCTGTGTTTGTGGAGGCCTCATTATATCAGCAGTGCCCTGTTTGCCTGATGGCCTATAGCCTGGGAGTGCTTGTGGCCCTGTGGGCACACTGTCCACAGGGCCTGAACACACATAAATCAAGTTATGTCAGTCTATCTTGATTGGTTTACTTGAACACCACATATATTTGTGGGTGGACTCTTTGTCTTTCCCACAGGATACTACGTGTCCTACATGCCGGGCCCGGGTGGTAAATCCGAGGACGATGACCCTCCATCAGCTACAAGCACTGCTCATCGTCGCTTGCCTTACTCCACTCGTAACCGTAATTGCTTTTGTTTGTCTTTGTCAATTTATGTACAACCGTTTTCGTCAATGAATGCGACTATATCTGTCAGTGGTTTCTTAAATACATCTTCCTGATAAGTATCAGGCTTCCTGTCGGGGAGGGGACAGAAGCCTGCCCCCTGCGGCATCAAGGCACCGCCATCGGCACTTCAGAAAAATGAAGTTAACAGGTTCTATGTTACAAAAAGAAACTGGGCCACTGGAGCATTACAATTAATTGGTAACAGCTGCAAAATCCATTACACATAACCCAGAGCAGGGGCGGGTTATGTGTAAAAAAACACAACAAACTTTTAATTTGAATAATCTTTTTCAATTTGTCATGATTTTAGTAGCCACAGTTCACCTGTAAATAAATCTCCCAAAACTATCAGCTTTGATTTACATTAATAGTTCTACAGAAAGCTATGAAACGTCTCTGCTGACCAGAGATTATGATGCAGCAGGACTGCTTGACATATAGTATTGAAGTTATCCTTCAAAAATGTTTACCCTCATCGATGCTGCTAAAAAAACTTAAATCCCGGTGATGTTTTCCTACACTTGACATCTATTGCACTTGTGTCCGTCCTGGGAGACGGATCCTCACATGTGTCTCTGAGGTTTCTACATATTTTTACCTGTTAAAAGGGTTTTTAGTAGTTTTTCCTGACTCTTGCTGAAGGTTAAGGACAGAGGATGTCACACAATGTTAAAACCCTATGAGACAAATTGTGATTTGTGAATGTGGGCTATAGAAATAAAATTTGATTGATTGATTTGATAATCTGAAGTTGTGGATATGTCGACAGTGAACAGACTAAGGACTCTTTGTCTTTCCCACAGAGTAGAACGTGTCCTATGTGCAGAACAAGTCTGGAGCCACCTCCAGGCAAACTCTTCTCTTGACATGTGGTCCAACAAGTTGTTCTGAGTATTTGTCGTACTGTTCTTCGTGGTAACGCTGCCGCTGATTTTTACTTCTCATTGGCCGCGTTGACGATTCTATATTTCTGACCCAGTTTTTACTTAGTTCAAAGTTCAAGCCATGGACTGAATAAAGACATGTTAGTTGTTGGACCAAACAAAATTTGTAATAAATGTCAAATTTTCTACGAGCCTCCAATAAAATAATCTTATATTTACTAAATATCATGGCTGTTGCTTTCTCTGCTATTATTGGAATGGTTTTAAGTGGGTTGAGCATTACTGTCTTAAATAAAAAACAAGAATATGGAAGTGCAGAAAGTGGAAAAACCCAAGGAAAAGAAGTCTCAAAGTGGAAAAAGCAGCGTGTGTGTGAGCTGTAATAGGCATTTTCAATTATTTCCTGAAGTATGACGTGTGGAGTAGACAGAGGAAGTAAAGGAGGGAATAGAGACAATCCATCGGACAGAAGAGTCAGGGAAATGGAAACTACCTCATACGAATCTGAACACTTTCCTACAAGTGTATTTTATTTGCTTGAAATGTGTCACTACACACAGGTGGAGTGATGGAGACTCACCTGTAACAATCAGGTTCACACCAAACTATCACACCGGCAATATTTACATCACGTTTCTACAATTACCAGCAGTTCCCCAAATAAATGTTTCTTTATTTAATCTCAATCTTTAAGCTATTGTTTAGGTTTTGAAAACTAAAATGTCCTTTTCCAGGTTTTCAAGTTAGTAAACATTTCCTTGACTTTAGGGGAGTTCAGCCACAGTCGACCACTACAACTAACGGCTCTAATGGAGATAATGGAGACTTGGAGGAGACATCAAACTTTATTTCTCGGAGATTTAATTCATGTATTTGTATATTCTGTTCCTTTAGGAAGCTCCACTACCAGCAGCTATATGAGAAACTGACAAAAACACTGACTCTTCTTTTTAAATACAGGACAATCAGAGCAAAAAATGAGAGAGAGACATTAACTAAAGATGTAGTTTTAATATTAACAGAACTACAGCAATGTCATAAATAACAAACAAACAAGAACACACTTAAACACAACTTAATTACAAACAGGTCGAGAAGCTGTGAAAATATAGAACAAATAAAAATTGTCAACGAGGCCTTCTGAAAACGAGGATCAGCATTAGCCCCACGAATAAATTAACCCCTAGAACAAACATGCGCAAATACATGTTTGCCCAGATTGGCAGGAGGCAGGAGAAGAGTAGGACTGGAGGTGGGACTGGAGGTGGAGGTGGGACTGGAGGTGGGACTGGAGGTGGGACTGGAGGTAGAGGTGGGACTGGAGGTGGGACTGGGGACTGGAGGTGGGACTGGAGACTGGAGGTAGGACTTGATGTGGCACTGTCCTTTGCCAGCAGACAGGACTTCCTTCCCGGTGTATCTGCTCACTTACTGATGTCTGTACTTGACTGACAGATTTATATATCTGGTCGAACCACTCGGCCAGGCATTCCCTGTGGACCATGTGCTCACAGGGCAATAGAGCCACAGGCACACAGGGCACTGCTGATCTGCACAAACAGCAATTTACAACATTACTCTACATTTCTGGCCAAAATCTTATATTTTAATTTTCTAACATAAAACTGCACACTGTTTGCAAAAGCTAAGGAAGCTACTCTAACTCATATGAGATTGACAGAGATCATCAATGTCTGACACTGATCAGGCAGATGTATTTAAGAAATCAATGACAGATCTACATACCACGTTCAAGCTGCCTGCCAGGCATGCCCTGTGGAACGTGTGTCCACAGGGCGTTTCTACCACTGTCCCCCCAACACTTCTCTTCCGCCGGCACATGCCACAGTTTTGCGTGTGTGTCCTTCAGTCACATGCATGAGCTGCAAGGAAAATTGTGATCATGCTGATTCTGTTTATTGAGTTTAGCCAGTTTAACACTGTGTAATGTAATGTTTAATTCAAGCGCTTCACTACCCGTAACAACATCATGATAAAAAGTTAAAACAGAACTATGTCTGACAGGCTCATTAGATTGTGATGATACAAAACTAAAAACCAAAAGGAAAATTTAAAAGGCATTTTCCTGAATGTGAATATGTTCTGCTATCTTCTAATTACAAAGGAAATATTGTTATTGAATCAGTTTACAGGGATCTCAGTTTATTTTCATTGATAGTACTTAGATCTGTTTATGGAGCCGGCACAAAGGAAAATACTGATCAAAATTACTTTTCTGATCTGTTGATGGATTGCTAAATGAAGCAGAGCGGCTCCTGGTGCAGAGTGGTTGGGACACAGTGAGTAACTATGGGAGAACATTGGACAGACATGCAGTGACTCACCCACGAGGTCCTCTCTGATGTTGACCTCTCTTAGATGGTTCAGCAGGGCTTCAGTCTACAAGTGAAAACAAGAGCAGAATCACATTAAACCGCTTTAAGATAGTCTCTTCCAACATTTACCAAAAACGATATGTCCAGTATATGTCTAAATGTATTTTGATCCTCCAGCTACAGAGCTACATTCTGACCAAAAACTTCCCCTAATGTATGTGCAGCCTGGTGTCATTATAGCGCTACAAAATAAATATCATTGTAATGAATAATTAATTATGATATTATAAATAGAACAGGTCCTGGTGATTGAGTGAGGAAGCTCTTGGGACACTAGCTGCCTCACAGAGATTCCCTTTTATTTCCAGTGTAATGTAAAAAGAAAAAGGGAAATTTATTGTACCTCGGCCCTGTCGGTGTCAGGTTCATCGCTGTCCCAGGCGTAGTCCATTGGATGCAGAGCTGCATGCCCATGCAAGACAAGAAGATAGTGAGAAAAGGAAAACAGAAATAGAAACAGCAAATACTTTCAGAACTGAAGTGGAAGAGGTCCCCTTCACTACTGGAAGATGAGGATCCATTTTCAGACCTGCAGGAACACAGTTGTGAAGAAAGTAAAAATCCTTTTACTCAGATATACATTAAAATATCTAATTATTAAAAATCAATCAGAAATAATCGTCCATACCTTGGTTCTATCACATCCTGTTTTCGCCTTGATCCACAGCGTGGACAGGTGCCCTGCATACGCCTGTGATCCCTCAGTATTTATACTCTGCCGTTTCCTGTTGAATGTATATTGGCGGTGCTTTCAAATGTTTATATTTCAACATTTCTGAATATACCCACATACCTTGATTTATTCATTCTGTGGCATCATGAGAGGATGTGTGGAAGAGGGGCGTTATTTTCCTCTCCGGGAGGGGCTACCCATAGACTGTATATGGGGCTACCACGCCACAAGATGGCTGCCGGGAAAACTACATCTCCCAGAATGCACTACTCAGACAGGTGCAAATGCCTCCGCCATCTGATTAAAGCTGGAGCTCAGGTGTTGGAGAGAGAGACAAACAAGGAGTGGACACACACACCAAGCAGGCGGCATCGTACGTGGCACAAACTTAGTTCGGCGTCTGACAACTACATTTGGTAGGATTCAAGTGAGGAGCAACTTTATGGAGCCTATGTTTTGCCTTTGAAGAACTGTTATGTTTTGCTTCCTGAAAGACTTTTTGCTAGTGAATAAACCTGATTCTTCGTTTGAAATCACTTTTTCCTGCTCTGTCCTGTTATGAGCACTGCCCTACACCCTGCTTATTGGTAAAACCTCATGATACCACAATTCATGTAAATGTTCCGATTTCTTTTCTCTCGCTTCCAGCTCATGTTTTTCTGAGCACTTTGGAAGGAAATGTTTACAGACACTGTTCAGAGCAGAAACCCTGATTGTTCGGTTTCATTCTGTTTTGTAAATAGGTTTAATAAACACGTCGTCTTTGTTTGATGAATCTAGAATCACTTCTTAAATGTTTCAAAGATCACTTGTTATAAGTTCACTTAATATAGATTGTTTTCTAGTTTTCTGTACAACTATTAATGTAGCCCCTAGCTTTTGCAAATAGTGGGCAGTTTTACAACGTGAGAAAATAAAAATATTAGATTTTGGCAAGAACAGCTGATCAGGACATCCCTTACATCTGTGCTACATCTGCTCCTCATGTGGATCCTGTTGATCATCCAGAACATAACAGTCATCTGAATTTGTGGATATGTTGACAGTTTTCTCAATATATCTTGTCGTATAACTGATTTTCAAATCGTGAGTGTGTGTGTCCTATCTGCTGATGTCTTTGTGCAAACTTTTGTGTATTTTCACTGTAGGGAAAATGTATTCTGTGTGGTGAGGTTGTGGTGGACCTGCATGTGGTGGACCTAAATATCACCATGGCAAAGGTACATAACTGTTAATTTTTACATTATTTATTTAATAGCCCTGTAATGACACCAAGCTGTACATCCATTTAAGGATGTTTTTTGTCAGAATGTAGCTCTGTAGCTGGAGGATCAAAATACATTTAGACATATACTGGACATATCGATTTTGGTAAATATTGGAAGAGACTATTTTTTTTTTTTAACTTATTTTTTATTTAGTTTTCAACAAAATAATATGCATTTTCAGACAGTTACTTTCTTTGTCCATTTTTCAAAAGTATACAATATTGTTATACATGGTATTCAAGTACAGTGTACAATACATAGAAAGAACAACAAACATCAAACAGTGCTCACTCCAAGAGAAAAAGAGGGGAGATAAGAATAAGAATAAATGGTTGATTACACACAATTTAGTAAATAAAAGAGGAAAGAAAAACAAGTAAAATGAAAATAAAACCAGAAGTAAAGAAATAGTAATTGTCCACTCCAGAATGTAGTATCATAGGTGATATATATGCTTTTCAGAGAGGATGGTGTATAATGTATGTGAATATGGAGAGTTGACAGATAACCGCTCAACCAGAGGCCCGGAGCGAGATTAATTAGTGACCCTCATTGTATTAATAACGCAAAGACAGGACCCCATCGTTTAGTAGGAAGAGACTATCTTAAAGCGGTTTAATGTGATTCTCCTCTTTTTTTCACTTGTAGACTGAAGCCATCTTGAACACTATGAGAGAGGTCAATATCAGAGAGGACCTCATGGGTGAGTAACTGCATGTCTGTCCAATGTTCTCCCATAGCTACTCACTGTGTCCCAAACACTGCACCAGGAGTTGCTCTGCTTCATTTAGTCATCAACAGATCAGAAAAGTAATTTAATCAGTATTTCCCTTTGTGCTGGCTCCACTGATTGACCGTTAGCTTCAGCAGGTACAGAGACGTGATTGGACGAGTCGCTACCTGCCTCTGACACTCCAGCTGATGTTGAGTGTCAGAGGTTCGATCAAATTGGCGGTTGCTGATCATAAGCGAACGATGGAGAATGGGTGGTCATGCAGGAGATGCCTCCGTAGGAGTCGGCCCGGACCAAACGTAAGAACACACGTCAGGAGCTGACACACACACACACGGGGGGGATGGGGGGGGTTACAGGTACTTTTACCTGTACTTATCTGTACTTTTACTGTAGTAAAATGGAGTTGCCAGTTCACTGACATCTCAGTATTGTTTTCTCTTGTTTCTTGTCGGTTGATAACTGATTTTCAAGTTGTGAGTGTGTGAGTTTGATCTGCTGATGTCTGTGTGTAAACTTTGTGTATTTTCACTGTAGGGAGAATGTACAACATGTGGAGGCGCCATGGTGGACCTGGCGGAGGTGGCCAGGGGAATCGCCAGGGCAAAGGTACATAACTGTTTTCTTTTTAAAATATTGATTTAATAGCCCTGTAATGACACCAAGCTGCACATCCATTTAAGGACGTATTTTGTCAGAATGTAGCTCTGTAGCTGGAGGATCAAAATACATTTAGACATATACTGGACATATCGATTTTGGTAAATATTGGAAGAGACTGTCTTAAAGCGGTTTAATGTGATTCTCCTATTTTTTTCACTTGTAGACTGAAGCCATCTTAAACAGGCTAAGATACTTCACAAGCAGAGAGCACCTAATGGGTGAGTAACTGCATGTCTGTCCAATGCTCTCCCATAGTAACTCGCTGTGTTTTAAGTTTCGTATCATCACAAGCTAATGACAGACACAAGCTTTTTATCATGATGTTGTTACTGGTAGTGAAGTGCTTGAATTAAACATTACATTACACAGTGTTAAACTGGCTAAACTCAATAAACAGAACCAGCATGATCACAATTTTCCTTGCAGCTCATGCATGTGACTGAAGGACACACACACGCACACAAAGAGTAATGTTGTAATGTCAATTTCTGTTTGTGCGGTGGGCCTAGAGCTGTGTCCGGTCTGCCTGGGGATACTGGGGCTGGAGGAGCCGGTGGTGAAAACGCCCTGTGGACACTTGTTCCACAGGGTATGCCTGGCCGGCAGCCTTAACGTGGTATGTAGATCTGTCATTGATTTCTTAAATACATCTGCCTGATCAGTATCAGACATTGATGATCTGTCAATCTCATACGAGTTAGAGTAGCTTCCTTAGCTTTTGCAAATAGTGTGCAGTTTTACAATGTTAGAAAATAAAATAGTAGATTTTGGCAAGAACATTTGATCAGGACATCCCTTACATCTGTGCTACATCTGCTCCTCATGTGGATCCTGTTGATCGTCCAGAACATAACAGTCATCTGAATTTGTGTATTTGTTGACAGTGAACTAACTAAGGATTCTTTGTCTTTCCCACAGAAAACTACCTGCCCAAAGTGCTGCCACCAAATGGAGGTGGCGGGGGAGATGATGGAGGAAGGGAGGAGGGGCATGACCTGGGAACAGACCCTTTTTTTTGGGTTTTGTTTACTTGTGTATTGTCTGTACAGACGATTTTTTTTAAAATAAATCTATAAATCCAGTTATGTGTCAATTTTGATTGTTTTACTTGAACATCACATAAATTTGTGGGTGGAATGTCATTTGAATATGTTCATTCAACTAGTGTGCTTTTAATTGAATTAAAATGTTTGTAGCTATTTAGTCTAGTCTAATTCATTTAAGTTTAATGTACATTGGTCAAACACTTTAGTGCAACACAATTCAGTCTTGTTGAATGAACTAAAGTAGGTTTTGTCTACTATACTAATGTCAATCTCTTTGTTCTTCATTGCTAGTGTAAGCATTAATTTTAATTAAATTACCAAAAATTCACTAACATACTTAAAAAAGAGCATCCGCTTCCGTGTATGAATGAGTGGTTTATCTGAAGAAATGTTTCGCTCTATTGATTGATCTGATGACATGTGCGATGCACATAACATTCCTCTCTGCTCTATGAAATGATATGTGATCCTTCCCTCTGGATGTCTCTGTGCAGCGTCTGTTACACAAATAAATATAAGTATGTAAACATGTGCATGGTACTACAAACTTAATGTGTAAATATTTTGGATATAGCACAGACCTCCAATACATGAATGAAAGAACCATTGCAACGTATTAGCAAGAAAAAGTTTGTAAATAAAAATCATTTACAATAAAAGTCGACGGAAAAAGAGAGAGATGAAAACATAAGTGAATATTTACAGTAAGAGATTCCAGTTGGTCCCTGTAGCTGAATTCAAACAACACTCTGACCAGTGACGATGCTGTTTCTTCTATATTGATGTCCTGGAGGTTGTAGTTTGTTTTTGTAAAAAGCAAAGCTAAACATGAGCCGCTGATACAACCTGACGTCTTTAGATCTTTAATGTATCTATTATCTAAAGTCCTTACCGGACTCAATTAATTTGAATTCGCTGCTCAAACGCGAAGCTGCACATCAGTCGATAACGATGACCTCACTCTGTGTCTGCTTCAGCGGGGCGTTGCTCTCCAGGGCCTGGACGACCTGGGCGGCTGAGGGTCTCTTCTTGGGATCTTCTGTGCACAGATAGAAAAGCTCCACCATCCTCCTCTCGTAGTAGGCGTCCTCGTCAAAGCTGTCCTCCATTGAGTCCTCTGAAACACAAGCAGGGTATATGAAGCAATCCTGAAATTAAATTCAATACTTTAAGACCCTTCTCATATTTTTCAAGACCCCAGCGCCACTAGGAGATGTAATTGGTTACATCAGCGACACAATTATGTTTGAGTTTGCAAAACGAAATGAAGTTTGCCAGAACTTCTATGGAGCACTGTTTCAACACAACAGAATTCAGATAGGCCGGGAGGGAATAAAGCTCAAAAGAAAATTTTTTGTTCCTAAGCCAAAAGGCACAGTTTATTTATAACAATAACCTGCTCACTCACTCACACATGCACACAACAGTGTTTCCCACAGGATTTGTAGAAATCATAGTGGATGGACCCTGGACCCTCTTGGAAGAGGATATAGTACATTTTAAAGTAAAGATGCATCAATCTGGTCCACTTTGAGAGACAAATTAAGAGGCTAGATTGAAATTAATATGGCAGTCAGAATCAACTTGTGGTGTGAGAAACACTGCACAGACACACTGAGCAGTAAATGGTTATTTTGCAGCATAAATAACACAAATCAGATCAATATGGTCACTGATATAATGCTGAAACTTTCTCAAAAAGATGTGGCATGTCTTTAGTGCAACAAAGTGTTTTACTGACATACACAGGGAAACTAGTCTGGTATCTCACCTGAAGGAAATTACCATCAGCTTCATTCTCCCAGGTGCACCCTTGTGATTCTTTGAAACTCATCCTCGATCTACAAGACAAATAATGAAACCAGCTTTAAAGCCTAAAATATTACAAGTGTACATATTATTCTTCGACATTTTTAAAAGCAAGAAGCCACCTAACACATAACATACATTTTGTATGTAAGAGCTAAATATGCAAAACCAACAGTACAATCTTTAACAATGGCCTAGGAATATTTTTCAATTTTCATGTCCTGTAACTCACATGAGATGTCTCAAACAGAGCGGGCCATCTGGCTTTGAAGTCCTCTATGCTGGGCGATAGGTTGACGATTCTGTTTCTTCTGTGTGCAAATGTTTTTGCAATGTTTCTTAACTTTTGAGGTAGTCGGAAGGGTTCCATTCTTCATTGGCTCTTTCAAGGTACATTTCAGTTTCATACGCGAACTGTGGAATGGGGAACTGCTTTGGCCATGGCTGGCTTCGTTCTGTGGTACTTTGCCTAGGCAGGATAATAGTGTCCGATGAAGAAGTTGTTCCAGTAGATAACTCTTCATTCAACCCTGCATATGATGACTGCTGAACAAAGGAACTGTCCAAGCTTTCTTCAAGCAGAAGCAAGTTAAGAATAATTGGGGCAGCTTGAAAAACCCTTATGATGTCCTTGTGTTTAATAAAGTAATCTTCGAATTCCGAGTCCAAATACTGAAGACTGAACTCGTCAGAAACTCCAAAGGTCTCCTTCACAACAGTTTGCAGCATCTCCACAGTGGGTGGGATTCCTAATGGAAGGACCAACTTATCAATTCGGCCATCAAGCAATACTCGAAGCGTTGCCTCCATCTCTGCCAGCCTGACAAGAATGCAAATAGAAAAATATTTAATATCATTACAAGCATAAGCTTATTGATGAGACAAGACATTCAGGGAATAATGTAATGTGTGTGGAGTGTGCCAACAGATTGAATTGAGTTAAAAATAATTAATTCCTTATTTATTAAAGAGAATGTGAAATTGTTATTTAAATAAAAATTAATTTAAAGTTCAAAATGTTTATTCTGTTTTAAATAATAAATCAATAACAGAATTTAAAAATGCAATTAGAAATGTATGCAGTCTTTGAAAATAAAAATTATATATATATATATTTTTTTAATATTTTAAATCTATCTTTTTATCCTTACATTTAATCACGGTCTGCATTTCATGGTCAATATCACAATACACCGCTGCACTGAGGCGCATTACTAAGCTGGTCAACAAGTGACTGCTATCCTAACCCATCAATACCTTTGAAAACATACTAAATTATGATGGTTAAATCGGGTTGTTGAAAAATATGTTTTAATATCGATGTATTTAATGGCTTTATCAGATAAACGCAGACGATTATTATTAATTATACAGGTGTAATCAATAAAAAAATATATAATTTAAACAGTGGCCACTGAGCAGTAAGGGCCGTGCGATACACATCCGCCAGAAGTATATACATTAAACTCAGCTTTAAGGCGAGTGCAGGATATTTTAGTCCACACTTTACACAAACAGAAATAGACTCTGGGGCTCGCTCGCTTGGCTCGGCACGGTTCGGCACGGTTCTGAAACCCGGTTTGCCTCTGGGAGAGTAGCGGGACGCCCACTCACACAGCGGCAACCTCCGGTCAAGGGAGCTTAGCTAGTTAGCTTAGCTTCCCTGCCAACTATTTATCAAACTCCGCAGTAACTAAATAAAACTCACCAAGCCCGCCCGTACTGTTTCATAAACCACTCACACTGACGTCAGGTCGAGTTAAACTCTTAGTTCTCCGACTTACTTAGATGTGAAAATAGTTCGTGGCTAAAGGCGTTTTTTTCCACCCAGGCGAGCTAATGCTACTTAGCATCACGCTAGCTGCTGACTCATTCATTTAAATGCAAATATATAATGACAAGATTACCACCGGGATCAAATACAACTAGCAGAAAACACAAGGCAAGCCAGCAACAGTAGTTCCACATTTAGCAGCAGGTAACAGCAGCTTACTTATCATGTTACACTATTTTAATTGTATGAGTCTGAAGTGCATAAGTTAGCATGCTAGCTAAACCTCCATAGAATGACACATCACTTACCTAAGATGCAGAGGAAAGAGGCTGAGGAGACTTGAAGCCGAGCAGTTCATACGCAGTTAAAATGCCAGCAGCCAATCAGAGTCCTCCTGTCGAAGGTGTCCAATCAGAGCAGGTGCTCCAACACACACTGACTCATCCGCTCACCTCTCTCTCTCTCTCTTTCCTCTGATGTTTACTAATCACTAACACTTAGAACTGATCTCAAACAAACACAAATAAATAATAAATAAAATATAATATAATAAATAGTGAAAGGTGATTGTGTTTATTGTAAAAGTGTGAAGTGAGGGGGGGGGGGTGAGAAGGGAACAGACTCCGACAGAGACTGTGACGCACTTAGATATATCCACCGACAAGTGCGCCTGCGCAGACCTCTGTTGCGCTCTGATCAAGCAAGATGGCGGCGATTGCTGGATTCTATGTGGAAAAACACTATTTTAGCAACGTTTCTTACAAAAAAAAGCGTTTTGATGATATTTATGGACATATATGTGTGTTTCAGTTTCAATATTTTCATTCATGGTTAAAAAAAAAATATGTTCAGAGCAGAAACCCTGATTTTAAGCTTCATTCTGTTTTGTAAAAAGGTTTAATAAACATGTCGTCTTTGTTTGATGAATCTAGAGTCGCTTCTTAAATGTTTCAAAGATCACTTGTTATAAGTCCACTTAAAATAGATTGTTTTATAGTTTTCTGTACAACTATTAATATAAATCAAAGCTGATGGTTTCGGGAGATTTATTTACAGGTGAACTGTGGCTACTGAAATTATGAATAGAAACTCAAAAAGATAAGAAATAAAATAAAAACAGGTTGTTGTGGTTTATTAGTCAAATTAAGTGACACAGCAAAGTTTACAATGATAGAAAGTCCACAAAGATTTGGAAATAACTTTAAGAGAACGTGAAAAGAAAAGAAAAAACATTTACAATAAAAGTCAACAGAACAAGAGAGAGAAGACAACATAAGTGAATATTTACAGTAAGAGATTCCAGTTGGTCCCTGTAGCGGAATTCAAACGACACTCTGACCAGTGACGATGCTGTTTCTTCTATATTTATGTCCTGGAGTTTGTAGTTTGTTTTGGTAAATTACAAAGAACCTCAAGAAAAGCCAAACATGAGCCGCTGATTCAAGTTTTGCTGATACAACCTGACGTCTTTAGATCTTTAATTGATCTATTATCTAAAGTCCTTACCGGACTCAATTATTTTGAATATACTGCTCAAACGTGACGATGCACATCAGTCGATAACGATGACCTCACTCTGCGTCTGCTTCAGCGGGGCGTTGCTCTCCAGGGCCTGGACGACCTGGGCGGCGGAGGGTCTCTTCTTGGGATCTTCTTCTGTGCACAGATAGAAAAGCTCCACCATCCTCCGGTACGAGCCCCCCAGAGCCTCAGCGTCCAGCGCCGGCCTCGTCCCCAGCCTCTCGTAGTAGGCGTCCTCGTCAAAGCTGTCCTCCATTGAGTCCTCTGAAACACAAGGGTTTCTTTCTATTAACACCTGATGCTGGGGTCCTACAACTGCAATGTGGCTAAGGGAAATGGCTTCTTGCCTTGCCTTGGAGAAATTAACATATGTGGTCAGAGAGAAAAACAGTAAATTCAAGGAAATATGGGACACCTTCATGCAATTTTTGGAAAGCGACCAAGTGGAAATTAATGAGTGAAACAGAATAAAATAGCACCACCTAATAGGAAACATATTATTTGTAACTAACTAATATTATGAATAAGAGAACGTTATTTTATCTAGGCTTTTGATTTGATTGATTGGAATTTAATTTGATTTATTTGTATTTGTATAATTATGTATTTATTTACTTCCATTTATTCTTATATTTTTATATATGTATTATTATCTTTTTCTTTATTATTATTTTCTTTAATCTTATTTTAAGTTATTTGATTTCTGCCTCTAATTCTTTACCCTGAGTGTTTGATTGTGGGTGGGGGGTGTTCATAAACGTTTGTATGTTTATAAATGTTTGAATGTATGTTTCTAATATGTAAAACTCAATAAATATATTGTTAAAAAAAAACAAAAAAAAACCTGATGCTGGTCTGAGGTAGATCCTCATTTGGTTGTAAGGTTGCGGTTCTCCACCTTTGTTTAGTAATGAACCCTCAAAATAAAGAAACTTCAAATCTCTGTCTCACCTTCATCCTCCTCCTCATCGTCGTCCCCCAGCATCTCCAGATGAGGCATCGCCAGAGACATCATCTCCCACAGAGTCAGGCCGAAGGCAAAGACGTCCGCCTTGTCGCTGATCTCTCCTCCCTCCTCCAGAGCCTCCATCGGCTTCCACGGCTCCGTGCCGATGTAAACCGCCTTCGGGTCCGACACTGAGGACCGAAGAAGAAGAGAAGCAGCTTCGATTAAAAACTCACGTTTCTCTGAACAATAATCGAAGTACACAACATTCCATGTCACAATCATCGAAATTAAATTATCTTGAACGATCAAAGCTTGTGATCTTTGGCCATGTTGTCACAAAGGAGGATCTGGGAATTTGTAATTAGATTAAATTAAACCCAAAAGGGCCGAGACCCCCCCCAACTGGCTGACAACATGAACTACATGTCTCTGTCTGGGCAGAGAAACAAAGTGAATCAGCTGCTGTAAACAATCATCTGCAGCCAAACATTCTCTGTTCTGTGTTTTTATCCATGATTAATCCAACTCATGTCTCCTCACAGATTCAGGATGAGCTACAGCTGGTATTTGACCACAAGAGCCACAAATTAAAATCTGACCGCAGGCGCAAAGTTTATTTAGAAAACTGAAAGACTGAGGATTAAATCATTGATTTTATGTTTTCACCTCCGTCCACCACAACAGAATTTCTGGAACTTACTTTTTTTTAATGCAATGGCAGAGTAACTACAAAATAAAGTTTCTAAACGTCCCAGAACTTGGGAAAATCAGAGTCCTTAACATTTCCAAATCAAAGTGTGTCATCGTGACTGAAGAAACCCGACTGACCTCTCATGTTCTCATCGAGCTGCAGGGACACGCCCACATCACAGATCTTCACGGTCTCAAAGTCGCCCTTGATGACCACGTTGCAGGACTTCATGTCCCCGTGCAGCAGCTTCCTCTCGTTGTGAAGATACTGAAGAGACAAACGTCCAGAGAACAACAGTCACTCATTGTTTATCCATGTGCTTGTGTGTTAAAGCAAACACCGAACATGGCTCTAAAGAGGAATCCCTGTATTTACATATGATGGAATCTGCTGAAAGAGAAGAGTCAGTGATTTACCTGCAGGCCGCGCGCCACATGCAGCGCCACCTTTTCTATGTTGGCGGCGGGAAAAGCTTTCAGACCGTCCCCTCGCCGCTTCTCGATGAGGTCGTTGAGCGACTGCTCTCCTCCGTACTCCATGGCCAGACACTTGGAGCCGTCTTTGGCCGTAGCAAAGGCACGGAAACCTTGATGTGGGGACACACACAGACACACACAGTTAAATACACAATACAGAACATGAATATCAGTGAAGAGATTATTCCATCACTTAGCGGCCACGTTTGTTTTAATGAGTTTAGAGGGATGTTATGATTGCAATCTGACACTGTTCACTGTTTTGCATTTAGCATTTCACTTTTTATATCTTTTTTATATATTTTTATTCAGAAATGTTTGTCAAAATAAATGTTACTTTGTATAAATATGGGTAAAAAGTGAGTAAATAAGAAGTAAACAGTGAGTAAATATATACTTGTTTCCTATTTTTTATTGCTCTCCTATGTATGTTGTATTTATTGCGTTTTTATGTTTCTATGTTCATTTGAGCACCAATAACCAGAGCAAATTCCTTGTATGTGTAAACGTACTTGGCAATAAAATACTTCTGATTCTGATTCTGAT